>NC_086243.1:4097500-4182500 GCF_036321145.2 Pelmatolapia mariae | reverse complement strand
AAAAAATGACAAACATCAGGGCTTAGAGCCTCATTTGTGCCAGATCCTGCAGGACCAAAACTAGCACCTGTTCCAGCCGGGGATTAAGCAGAGTACATTTTCAGCCCATTTATGCCAAAGACCAAACCAGTTCAGTTCTTACAGTGCGGTACTTATTATTGACATCTTTCTTATGTCCTCAGTAACGCTAACATCTGTTTGTTGCCTGGGGATCTTCTGTTGGGCTGCTGTAGACTCACTGTTCACTATCTCTGTCCCTTCTCTATGTTTCCTTTCAAAATCACACTGATCTCTAATGAATGAAAGCCAAGTTTGCGCAGATATTGATTAAATAACTGCTATTCATTTAAAAATGTCATTTTAAAATTCTGGACACTAAGTTGGTCATAAAGATGGACACAGCCACCATTAGGGAATTTCCCTTTTAAAGCCTCAAGATGAGCATATTTTGCTGCTGGTATGCAAGCAGCAACACGTGGATCTGACTGTGAAGGTGCAAACTCTTTGACTAATGACTTGTCAATCTCAAGCTGTCGGTCAGTGAGCATATTGTGGCTGGTCTGGACCTCATCTGTGAGTTTGGTGCAAGACTTTGTCAGACTGACTGAGTCTGCTATCACTTTGTGATTGAATAGGGTCAAGATAACAATTGCATGCAACCTGTTTCTGATGGTGGTGCTTAATTGATACAAATCATAAATTTCTTGCTGCCTATTGCAAATCTATTGCCATCCACGTACAGACATTTTCACATTAAACAGAAATTCACAACTAATTAAAATCAGAGTTCAGCCAGAACTTGACAGATTTGAAGCAAGAATTACTCCACAAATAGTGAAGGAGTTTCTGCAGGATGCTGATTTAACTAAATGATGACTTAGGCGCTTAAGCAACCTTGTATTTAGAGAGGACTATAAGCAGAATACAACCAGTTGGCAATCAGTTGAGTCAAGTTGAGTAAAGTCCCCTATTACAAAGACGAGGATTGCGGATGAGTTACGTTCATCGGTGCAGACTGAATTACATTAATTGCAAGATGTTGGCAGTCTGTCTGCATTTATACATTTCAAATTATTTGCAGTCTTTTGCCAATGTGTCTGACAGTGACTGCAGTCAGCTTGTGTCAGCTTATTTTTGCTTGGAGAAAGGTTGGAGACAGGTCGCAGAGGTTGCACCAGGCAACCTCTACAAGGTTGCTTTTGAATGTGGTTACCCAGCAGTAGGTGCATGTTCAGTGTTATTGCTACTAGCTGCAGTCAGTCTCTGACTGCTACAAAGTCAAAGGAATCCTCAAGCAACCACTGATTTTTCCTGGTTCCTAGGAGGTTGACATAACTCTAGAGTGACTGAGTCCCTAGAATAACCAAAAAATTTCCAAAATGGGCTTGATGTTTTATTCAGTATGATGTAGTCATGGCGAGTGGGATGAGCCGTGTGAAGAAAGTGCAGGCACTCGTGGAGGTACGAAGGAGGTTTATTGTAAAAAAAAAACACAAGTAGTAAATGGCAAACGGAACTAAAGCTAAACTATACTGGGAAAACTAAACTACTAAACTTGAACACGAACATGACGAAGGATGAATAGAGGCATAGGAAGGTGGACGGCAGGGGAAAACACACGGAGAATTCACAGTAGCTTCACATGGGATTTACAGGAGGTTAACAGACAGACCAGCTACTAGAACATGAGGAGACACGACTTAAATACACACAGAAGAACACCGAGAGATTACACACAGGTGGGGAACACAGCTGGAAGTAATTGACGAGACGAGACAAGGGAGGCAAAATTGAGTACACTCACATAAGACACGGACCTTCACAATAAAACAGGAAACAAGAAATAACTGCACAAAGACGCAGACTAGACACTGAACTAAACCTACAGGAAAAACGAGGGCACCAAAACAAAACCTAAGAACTAACCCCTTAACCAGAGTAAACTGAAACATGGAATATAATATTCAAAACAGGATAACTAAAGAATCAGAACATAGACCAATATATAGATAAATACCAAAAATACAAGACAGAAAATGCTGGGTCAAATTGACCCAGAACTGTGACAGATGTTAAACTAGTGATTGAGCCCATAAAGTCATCAAGAATGTGTTTAGTAAGGTTCAAAGCAACGGAACCAGAAACCTGTTTTCAATGGACTTCTATACTATTTTTGCCCATGCAGGCTATTGGAGAGAAAGCATAACTAAAGCACACCTACATCGATTCACTTTCAGAAAGCATTCACACTTTCAGCGTCCTGTTGAAGAAAGGTCAGAGCAAAATTAAATAAGATCTCTACTGAGATCTTGCATTTGTTTGTATTAATTCTTTTTTTGTCACAGACAGCGAGATGTGAATCACTCTGTTCATGCAGCAACACTGGAAGCATATGAACTGTTCAATTCAGTGTTCTCAGCCTGCTTGTTTTTTATTTCTAAAAATCAAACTTTTAGTCCTAAATTCACCAACCGATCCACCGACACCACCAAACTCTTTTGTAGATAAGAGAAGGGAAACATCATCCTAGATTTTCACTAATCTTTACAGCAGCTCATATTATTAGTCAAATGATTCCATTAAAATGCTCCAAAAGACCCCAATTAGTAGAAGTAAAGCCTAGCAGACAGCTGTTGACTAGAGCTAACTTAAAATAAATGAATACATTATTCTTTTTCTTTTGTTTCTGGACCAGGTTGTAAACATGCTTCTGGGCATTTTAACAGCGGACCCTATAGGAACTCCCTTATTTTTGCAAACAGCCTTATGTCTCACAGAAAAAGTAAACTTAGGTTGTCGTGGCATGCCACAGCTCTCTCTCTCACATCACAGCAGTATTACTAAAAAGTGAAGACTGAAGAACAAATTACTAGAAATGGTTTCTATTATAAGGAAAAACTAAATTTGGGTTTCACAGAATACTGTGAACAGAGGTTCCAATAATGACTTTTTTTTCTCACGTATCTGGAAATACTGTGTGTTATCAGAATAATGAAGAAGCACAGAGGCATAACAAATTACGATAAACCTAGTTATTGTGCATAAAAATGGTATAAAAAATCACATGGAAAGGAAACCTCTGCAGTGAAACATTTTAACCTGGTGTTGTTTCTAGTGATGGTTAGGAGATATTTGCTAAATAATTTGAAAATAATCACATCCTCCAGTCCACTAGAGAGTTTGGTACTGTTTAATGCAGGATAAACTGGTTAGTTTGCAGCATTGTGGTGAAGTTTACACTAATGCATTATTTTGGACTGGTGTAGCTGAGGCAGACATCAATATATATTTATAATACTAGCTTTATATTGTAAAGGGGTTGGAAATCAGTCCTATAGGTTGTGCAGGTCACAGTATAGTATTTAGACTGTACACAGAGAAAAAGCAACTGGAACACATGGAATGAGTTACTATGTGACTTATTTTTAATTCTTTTCACCTCGCAGAACCGCTACATCCAGTCCCAGTCCTTACCTGCCAAATCCCACTTTAATCCCGTATATATCACCTAAATGCTGTTGATTTTGGGTGTGTGCTTCATTATCATGTTTTTACGTATGTTAAATTCTGTTATCTATTTTCATAGAAATATTTAATGTAAATCAAATATAGATTGAGCATTTGTTTTAACTGAAATTTCCAAGAAATACATTTAGGAGTTCACTTCAGGCTGCAAAAAACCCCGCATCAATTGTATTAAACAGGTTCATAGGAGACAAAACAATGCTGCAAATATACTCGCAGAGGTTTTGTATGCACTAAAAACATTTATACCTCATACACTGTTTTATCAATAAAGCAAATTTTACTTAAAGGAATGTCATGCAATAGCATTAGCTGAATCACATTTTGCATTCACCATAAATTCACTTCATATTTTTCACCCGGTTATCTGCACCCCACCTGCAATAAATGCGTGCTGCTCAGTCTCAAACCCTTCTCTTTACTTTGCAACATATGCTATTACCTGTGTATTCCTGTCTTAATTACATTAAAATCTGGTTTTAGACGGCGCATGGGATGACGTACTCCATGGATTCTGATTACGTGACACAGGTTGCTGCAGTAGTGGAAGGATTTCTGCAGCTTGTAAGTAAAAGGAATGCATGGCCATCGGTTTGAATGTACCTCTGTGTGTACTGTCTTTGATCAGACTTTAATTGCTTGAAGGGAGAAAGTGGGAAAAAAACTGACTTTCTAATGTCCACGTTTACAATGGACAGTGAACAAAATCACAGCAGGTATCAAGTTGTAATGTATTCTCCTGGGGACTCTCCTCAATTTGATATTCTAAAATTCTTCTCTGCAATCAATTTCCTGGTGAGAGCTCAGCGTGAGACAAAGGTTTATACCTTTTACATACTTTAACTTGAAGACAGCCAAGTAGAGAAAGCTGTTCTCACACATTATTCAGTTTCTGCAGTCATTAGCTGGGCAATTTAGAGCACTCAAAGAAGCAAACAGAAAGGCACCTGCACACATCTTACAGTAGCTTGGAAACAAGCCACAATCCTGCAGACTGGTTACAATGCATGCTGCATAATCAGTCTTGTTTGATCTGTACAGCTTGATCAGTTTCGGTGGATGCGTTCATTGTCCTAATACAGACCTAAAAAAAAGGTTGCATTTTATCCGCAAGTCTGTCCCTCATTGACTGCCAGGGAAGCAGCTCAAGGGTTTGTTTTCTTCTGCTGTTACCAAGAGATTTTTGATTCTCTCTTCTTTGCCTTTGGGAGAGACATGTTTGTGCGCACAGATATTGATTAAACTGTCCACGATCAGGAGAACCATATGGGCCCACTTTTTTTTTTTTTTTTTTTTAGTTTTGTTAGGATGTATAATCCTACAGATCTAAGTGTGGTGAGAAAAGAAAGAAGATCAATCTGATTCACAATCAAGGTTCCTAGTGCAGCCTTGACGTCTGATTCAGCGTGAAACTGAAACATCATGTCAGCGTTGCGATGAGTGCTTCTCCAACTGAAAAAGATGACCACTCACAGTTGAAGTAACAGAAGTTCAAGGTTCAGGAAATCGTGTGTTAAATTGTGAGTAACTGGCAGCAGAAGAAGTGGGGACGCATAAAGGTCTGAGTGATTTTTCCTACATATACCTCTGTTTTTATTGTATAATAAGTGTGTGGTGAGGAGGCAGCACTTTTCTATACTCAGGTTTTGAACAATCTGGTATTAAATTTCCTGAGCGAAGAATAAAATCACATGACGAATGGTGAGAGGTCATGCAAGTTTTAGAACCCAACACTCAACAGTCAAATGAAGTTCTAAGTCAGAGAGGTGACAGAACTGGGGTTAGGACAGTGAGGAGGGGCAACACATCATTCTAAACAGCAAGGTGGGAAGTCAGTTTGCAGGTAAGTTTATTTTAGAGGGTGACTAGAACTTTTTTTAAAAGGAATTTTCCACACAGACAAACATACGGGGAAAGAAAAAGCAGAGAGCAGAGGGAGATGGCCTACACTTGAGCTACAAAAATCTTTTAAAAAGAAGTTATGAATTACATCAACATTGTTTAATCTACACATTTTACATTTTAATTTAATACATTAGGAAAGTAATGTTTAGGTCTAACTGGATTTTGCCTTACAAAAAAGAAATGACTCCAATTTTTTCTGTTACTGTGAGAAATGAACAGCTGGTATTGGATTGGTACTCCACACTCAAAATTTCTCTTCCAGTACTGAAACTATAAAAAGCTACATTGGTGCATCCTTAGTTACCAATGTGTTTTGTTTATTTTCTATAGCAGAATACCCATTAAGCAATAAGATGTCATGAATATTGTATGAACTTTGTTCATGGTTTTCTGCATTCAGCTGTGATGTTTACAGTATGTTTTTCAATAAGTATTACAAATGACTCTTCTGTAACAACTGATTTGCTACACACTGCATGGATTCATTTCATTCATGGTCTAAATACACATCATGTAACAATAATTAAAGCGAAGACCCAAAGTTTTTCTCTTGCTGGGAGTAATATAAGTGAACTGTTTATGCATACAAAACTATTAGAGAATGTATGTTATTAAATGATAAATGCCAAAGTTGCCAATTCCAGTTAATTTAATAATTCATCTAAAGTTTTATTACTGACTGCACATTAACCCAGATAACTAAGATTGTGTAACAGACACAAATAACTTTGACTGAGTCTGGCCAGCTGGTCTCAAAATGGGGTCTCCTGAGGAGAGAGAGCGCTTTCAGCTGGAGTACGTTGCCCAGAGAAAGATTTTGTGTGAATGATCCATCTTTCTGGTTACTGCCTGCTGACTGCATATTGCTTCAGGGAACATTGGTGGCTGTTTGGATGAAGCATGTGTGGAATCCATCTTCAAGCTTGTGTTGCTTTTGCTCTGGGAAATCACTGGCAGCAAAAATAAGACAAAATGAAGTTGACTGTTGCTCCTTCGTAATGAAATGCATTATACTTACTTTCTGAAATCCCTGCCAAGCATCAGTTTATTTTAAAATGTCTCTAAAATCTGAGGAGCAGTTGAATGTAATAGATCTTGCAGTGATGATCTGATAAAAAATAATGTGGAATAAAATGGGAAGAACACAGTACAGATGGATTTTTGAAAACTTGAAGAAAAACAACAACAAAAAAAAAGCTAGGAATTTTAAACATGAGAATCAGACAAATAAAGTAGTGCTGCCAAGAATAACTGTGTCTCATCACAGATTTCTAGTTTTTCCTGTCCTTCCTAAGGTATACATGGAGAAAGCCTTACTTTTATGACCACCAGCATTCTTTTGTGTGCCATGATTGATTTTCACGAAACAAAAATTGTCATGATGAAACCGACTGAAAGAAAGTTCTCTTTGCTGTGGAGGATAATTTCATTACAGCCACCAGGAAAGGAATCAACAACTCCCAGCACTCTAGATTAAAGCCAGCATCAATGTTTCCCATAGTTCCAGTAGCAGGCTGTAGAGATGCCAGCCCAGTCTCATAGTAAAACGTGAAATGATCACAAAAAAGAATGTAGTAGTTTGTCTTTATGTAAATTAATTTTGACATTGTTACGTGATAGACAGCATGAATTTTCAAGTTATATATTTCGATAGGGAGTATTGTTAAAGCCGTAGCCAGTGGACAACTAATGGACCACAAAATACACAAGGTTTAAACAGAGTGGCAAGTTTCAGAGTCTTTATTAAAGAACAGGATAATGTTTGAAGATGATGTACAACAGAGTCAGTGCTGAGATCAGGAAGGGAGTTGCCACTGGAAGAGAGCAGAGCTGCAATATTACTCTAGGAGAGAGCTGAGAGCATAAGTGCAAATAGGATGTTGCAAAAAGCTTTCAGGCTTACTTGTAATGGTGATAATTTTGCTGTGAGGAGGGGGCTACTGGTTTGCTAGGTGGGGACAGAGGTTCAGGAGGGCAGGCAGGTGGGAGCCAGAGCAGGAAAGGAGCCATGGGAAGGCAGTCAGAGTGCGTAGAATAGTGAGAGCGAGATGTCCCATCCAGACTGTGATGCTGATTTAGGTAAGCAGACGACGGAGGGGACGCCTTCTCACAACACGAAGGAGGCACACTCTGAGTGAGTTGACTATCTGTTGAAGACTGAGCAATCCTTAAATACAGCTGGGTTGATCACAAGATGGCGATAAGGTGTTATATCTGAATCTCCGACTCCGCCTCAGAGGGAGAAGGAATCTCCACACAGTTTCTTCCAGACTCTCCTCCTCTCTTGGTGAAAACAAACAGCAGTAAAGCAGCAAGCCAACACAGATCATAAGAAGTGTATTTCATTTCTGCAGCACGTATGTTGTATTTTGAGTCTTCGTGGGAAATTCATTTGTTTTCTGGTAGGAAAGCAAGCCTAACCACCCAAATAGCCAACCCTATACATTATGTTGTAGCTGAGTAATTCTCATAGGGAAAAAAATACTGCCATTTATATAATGTGCAACAGGTTCTCAGGCCATAGAGCAGTACTGTGACACTTTCTGTTTTAGTTTATAGAAACACTCGTTCAATCTTGAAATGTAAATATAGTGCCAATTTGAAACAACAGTCATGCCAGGGCTTTTTATACAGTAGAAGAAAGGACCCCACAGCATTCGATAGTGGGCATCAATGATCTGATCATATCCTGTAAGCAAGTGTCTGGAGACAGTGGAGGCCTCTTTACTTGGAAGAGGCCTCCAGGAGAACCCGACTCAAAGAGGGGGGAGTCGTTTTCCTCAACCTTGATTCACATTTCAAGTCACTGGCTCAGTTTCATACATATATATGTGCGTGTGTGACACTTTCCAGAAAGTATCACAATACTGCTCTCTCTCTCACAGTCATAGGGAGTAACAGTTAGGGTGTGCATTAAGGCGAACCTTACTTTCTTAGGAGAGTGTCACTGGAGGGAAATTACTGCTTCTATTTTCATGCATAAAACCCTAATGTGCTGTGCATATTCACTGCAGCCCAGGTTTATAGCTAGGTTGTGATAGGTGCAGGTTAGATAAAGCAGAATAGATGGTATGGAGACTGGGTTGGATGGATGACTCACAAAGCACTGGACCCTTAAGGAAAAAAACGGCCATCTTTGAAAAGGTAAAGGTGAGGCTTTCAGTGCTAAGCAACCTATTTAAATAACCCAACCTACAGTATTTAAATGAGTTGTTGCCACAGTGGCAACAACCATGAGAATGACAATAACCACAGAGTGGAGAGATAATGAGCAGATTTGCCCATCACTACAGAGCTGAAACTATTGTAACCCTGTGCCTAAGTTTTTGCAGGAACATCATTCAGTAACTGTTTTGATCAATTCTTTGGTGATTGGGGATGAAGTATGATCTTTGCCGTTATCAAAATCTTCCATAGACTCCTATACTGTATTATTTGAGTACCATGTATTTCTCTTATAATCTCTCAGTTGACTCAATACCATATGGCTGAGTATGACATGACTCAACATTTAAGTGAGAAAAGTGAGAAGGAAAGGCTTCCTTTGAATCATTGTCCCCTTCTGAGATGAAACATACAGAAAGGCTATTGATGTCTACATAAAGATGGATGTACAAAGCAACAGAAGGAAAAAAGTGATTATTTCATTTAGTCCCTTAGGGAGAAGACAGACTCTTTCATGTGCAATGATTGCCATGCAGCCTGGCAGTGCTAACGGCTGCTGGGATTTCAAGGAAAAAAATTGTTAAATCAATCCAGATGATTTTAATTGTTTAGAGTTGTCTCACCTGCTAATCTGCATTACAGTTCAAAGGTATTCAGAAATTAGAAATGTGTAAATTCAACACACAACCACAGGCAACAGTCTCTGGCAAGTCTACAGGATCTATATATTCATTTACCTTATGTGTATAGCCAACTGCTGACTACCTAGAAATGCATAGGTGCCACATTTAACTCCAGTTACACAGAAATCTTCTTTTCAGTCTTTTCAGTTTCCACTTTAACTGTCTTTTCCCCCCAAATGATGTTACCTTCTGACGATGTTTCTATAACAGACAGACATTTTAGATGCTTGTGAAAACTATTTAAGTGCTGCTTTGCTGTTGTGTTTTCAATTTGCAGGACTATGGAAAAGCTATGGAAAGATCATCTGGATTTCTCTTATCCTACCTAATTACTACTGTCCACTTCTAAAATTTAATGAGAAGTGTAAAACTTCTAAAAACATGCTGTATATGCTGGGTTGACAGGTTTCCAGTGTATCAGGGGATTGATGTACAAAGGCAAACATACTTTCACACATGCTCACCATTTTATTTACATTTACCTAACCTCCGTGTCCTTGGACTGTCTGGGGATGAAACAGATAGAAGAAATATTTTCTTTTACTTCTCACATTTATATGCATAAATAAAACACACACAGTGATACACCTCACCTATCATCTTCAAGTAATCTCACTTCTGAGACAAGGTGGAGAATCCATCTTTTCAGCCCCTACCAATGCTTAAAAGTCGTACAACCCTTTTGATGTCTTTTTGCAATGGAGATAAATTTTTCACTGTCATGGTAATATATCAGAAAGATGTGGAATTTTCCACATATTTTACAATCTGCTATGTCATTCTATGTGTTACTGCTTTAAGGTGATCTAAATGATTGGTCTCAGTATTAACATGAAAGTAACAGTCAGCTTAGGCTCACCAGCCAGTTTGAACTTCTTTGATTTGGAAAAGGTTTTATATTGGATGACCTTCCTGATGCCACTCTCCCCATTTATCCAGGCTTGGGACTTGCACTAGGGACACACTGTCATTTGGCCCCCTTGTGGCTGGGTTTAATATGGGAGGTCAAAGAATTCAAAACGTGATGGAAACAAGATTTATCCAGTTATTCACACTGCATGACCCACTCAGCAGTGCAGAGCTTTCCAGTTGGTCATATCATGCAATCCAACTTGGATTGCATGATATGGTTAGGGTTAGGGTTAGTGCAGAGCTATCAAAACCAGAAATGCTTTTACTTTGAAGGATTTTCCACTTGTACTTGACAGCAGCTACTCTTTTAGTGAAATACAGTAAGACAGCTCAGCTCTTTTATTTACAGTGGAACAGTAGTGTACAGCAAAATTAATTAATCTGAAGTAAAATGCTCAACACATTTTTAATGGTTTGTAGCATAATTTAAAATTCCATACATTCAAGGCTATTTTTTTTGTTTTGCTGTAAATGTAGTTGCAACAGTGTGAAACACTGCACCAGTGTTGGTCAAGTTACTTCAAAAAAGTAATCAGTAATTAATTACTGATTACTTCCCGAAAAAGAGTAATTCCGCTACTTTGCTGATTACTTATTTTCAAAAGTAATTAGTTACTTAGTTACTTACTTTTCCTGAATTTTTCCATGCAGCTATCTAAGGACCAATCCCACCTCTGTTTGTTTGTGGTCTTCAGGCTTCCTCTCAAACAGCTTATTTGGCCATTTTCAGAAATACAGAAAAGCACATATAAAAGCACAACTTGACAGAAAAGTGGTGGTTGTGTAAAGTGGAAGTAAGAAAGCAAAATGTAGAATTGGACTGTATACACCTGATCAACATTTCAAACAAATGGTAACCTCGATCCTCCCTATTAACTGAAAGAAAGATGAAACACTTACCAGAAAAAAACAAACAGATGGGAATCTGTGTCTCAGCAGTAACAGAACAAATCTCATTAAGTGTTGCTTTGAATTCTGAACCATCAACAGTGTCACTTACACGTCCATGATCGCATCTCTTCTTCCTCCTTCCTGCTTCACGTGGGAATAACAAAGCAATTCCCATTCTCAGAGCATCAAAAATTGTTGTTTTTTTAAAGAGCAGGAGATTGTCCTGAAATATGTAACATGTTTTGACAAACACAGAGTCACATTCTGACAACCCCTTAACTACCTGTATACACAATATCCAAGGTCACAAAAAAGGTGCATGCTGCAAAAATATCACATAAAGATGTTGTCCCTTTTCAACACACATCTCCTAAACAAATCCCTCAGTGTTACCAGTTAAGATTATCAGGGTTAAAATTACAGTTTGGCCCTGTAAATTTACTCCCCAGTGATCCAGCTCTTGAAGCAATTTTTACTGTAGTCTCTGATGTTACCTTCCTCTTAGGGATATGCTGCCAAGTGAGGTGTTAAAGGATTACCTGGATCCAGGCAGAGCACAGACAGCAACCTTGCAGTTAAGAATTATTTGGTAGTTAATGTTGAGATGGTTCTTCCTCTTGAACACTTGGAAGTAATCTTCCAGGCAAACTGAGTTCTAATGGGGTGTCTGTACCTCAGGAGGTACAGCAGGTCACAAACTAATTATAAGCTTGGTGGTTTTGTCCCTGGCTGTTTCAGTCTGCCTTGGGCAAGACACAGCCTCCATGTTGAGTTGGGGTTATGGTTAGGATTTTGGTCTACCACAGAGAGTTAATAATTTTCTGTTGTCAAGCGATGCAGTTGAATGCCCTCTCTTTGTCTGCCTGTTTACCAAATCAACCCTGATCCTCAAAAATCCTCAATAGCACAAAGAGTTGGTCCAGTGTTCTGCCATCAGGACAAAAACCAAAAACTGATTTTTGCCTCTGTTGAGTTTAGCACCGCCCCACCCAGACTGTATAAAGTGTGAACATAGCACTGCTTCCCCGTCATTAATTGCCTGATGGTTTGCCAGAATTGTTTTGAGGCCATGGACTCACCAAACCCACATTTAAGTTTTTGTTTCAGTTACTGCAGAGCGACGCTCAGCTGGCCTGCTTGCACCTGTCAGCTGCACCTGGAGTTCCACAGGCTAAACCCGATGGGCTTGCTTCTTCAACTTCACAGCTCCGTTTACCTCTGATGCCTGCTATCTGGTTTGGGGGTTAATGTCATGATAGGCTGCAACAGGTTATGGCTGCATCAGCAATATTAATGTGGAACAAGACCCACTCATGCTTAAAGTCCCTAGCCTAGCTTGAAACACTGTTGAAACAATACCTTCCCATTTATTTCACATAACACAGAGGGATTTTGAGAAAACCATTTTTTATAACAATGTGAAAATAAAATCCCATGCACAACTTGCACTCATGTTACAACATTTTCATAAAGACACACTAAACTGTACAGCACCCTACCTACTGATTTGGAAAAACTGGATGTGCGCAATAACAGATGTTGAATGGCAAATTATAACCCCACATGTCTTACCCATTCCAACTTATCCTACGCAGAGCAGTGGGTTAGCATTAAAAATGAAACAGCTTCTTCATGTCTCATTTATTAGCTCAAAAATTAAACCAATTATAAAAGTAGTTTCACTCCCTCATACTGATAGAAACATAAAAAACATTCTTCAGCTAAAATAATAAAAGAAGATGGTAAGCTGATACAATAGCACTGAAATTAGGGTAGAAAGTTTTATTTAAGAGGCTGATTTGAAATAGTTCAAGCGAGTGCAGAAGGTGGTTAAAAATCATAGTTCATACCAGTTATCATAACATGCTTTCATTTTTATTTTACTTAAGTGTCCGTTTTGACTGTAGTTTCCAACACATAAACTGTCAGCATGCATATTATTATTATTCCTGCGAGGATCTTTTTTGGGTTTATATTTCCCAGTATGTAATGTGTCATTTGTGGCCCTGTATTCCACATCGGATCGAATATAGTGCACTGTTTATGACTGGCAGTAAAAAAATAAAAAGGAAAATGAAAGAATTGTCTGTTGGATTATTGTTGGCCCAGAACAGAAAACAGATATTGTTCCACCCGCGCTCACTTCCGAGAGCACAATATTGTCATTTTTATGACTTCTCTCTCTGTCTCTCTACAATAAACAAAAGAAATATGAACTTCATTCCCAGAGAATCTGAGCTTCAATTTCCCTTGAAAGAAATTGTGGTGTGAAGGCAAGAGAGTATGAATATTTCCTACTGGAGTGGCTTGTTAAACTGACTGTGAAATGGGTTTCTGAACAAGGCAGTAGATTTTGTGTGAGAATCAGGAGTGGGCAGCACATCTAAACTCCACCTACGATCTCAACACCAACCTCAGTCAAGGGTTCTCAGCTTTGCTGCAATCTAGTTGTCAGTCCAACACTGGTTTATGCTAAGTGCACACTCGCTCTTATCCCTTCTCATTTCTTACTCTTAAGTGCTGTCATAGCTCTCTCTATCTAAACAAATGTGCCATCTCACGATCTCAACCTTTTTGTTATTTGTTTCACCACTGACACTGTTTAGATTCCACTTCATGAAAGCACAAACCTGCAGTAGTCTGAGGAACAAAATAAAATAAAGCAAAAGTATAAAAACACAGCACTGACCACCAGCCAGAAGGGGAATCACCCACCAAGGCTCTACTTTGTGCTGCATGCAGTCTTGTGAACCCAGCGGTAGGAAACAGCAGAAGACAGCAGTGAGGAAATTACTGCTGGGCATGGAAAGATTGAGAAATGAGGCTGAGCGACGGAGAGGAGGAAGGGAAGAGAGAGGGGTAATCAATGAAGTAATCTTTAGTCATTCACAGAGCACAGGCCCATGGTCAGGATTACTCAGCATGGGGCCATTACATGAAGAGACCAGCGAAGCAATTATGACTACTGGGAGGAATGTGATGGAATGTGAAAACCAAATCTAGAGGTTTCCACCTAGCTTTTGTGCTCGGGATAGTCACTTCATCTTCTGCACTGACACCAGGCAGGACTTAATAAATTCAACTGAAAGTCAAGAAAGCAATTTTTTTAATGGCACTGGAATTTGCTGTTTTCTGAAATGCATTGGCAATAGTGGGGTGATCGTGGCTCAAGAGTTGGGAGTTTGCCTTGTAATCGGAAGGTTGCCGGTTCGAGCCCCGGCTTGGACAGTCTTGGTCGTTGTGTCCTTGGGCAAGACACTTCACCAGTTTCCTACTGGTGGTGGTCAGAGGGCCCAGTGGCGCCAGTGTCCAGCAGCGTCGCCTCTGTCAGTGCGTGGGTGGCTGTGGCTACAGTGTAGCTTGCCATCGTGAATGTGTGTGTGTGGATGACTGGATGTGTAAAGTGCTTTGGGGTCCTTAGGGACTAGTAAAGCGCTATACAAATACAGACAATTTACCATAGTCATTGGAGTGCACTACTTTATGGTAGTCTTTGAGTTGAAATTATAAGCTGAAATTATAAGCAACCATAAAATATAACTATCTGGCTTTATTCAATTATAGCAAATAGGCATAACGAGATCTCCTGCTCTGAGCCATTTAACCTCTCCTCTGTTGTTATACTTTTTTGGAAATATTGTTAATGGTTTCTCTGCAGACAGTCTATGAAACTTACTAACGTATGCTAATACATGCAGCTTGCTAACCATGGACGTTTGCTTGCTTAAGTAGATAAACTGGCAGTTTACCTTTTCATCCAAATAAGGTCCTTTTTGGATTCTGCTCACACTGAACCTTTAGAGTCCAAATTCACACCGTACGAAAAAAAATTCAGAAAAACCCCCAGAAAATGTCCTCGTAATTTTCTGCCACGACATTTATAGTTTTTCGTTTTATGAAAGTTCACAGACATTTCCTATATGGTAAAACGAAACAGTTCTGTAGATTGACAGTACATCATAAGCCTATACCTATAATATCCTATAAGTTCATTTCCTTCAACTCTAAAATGGAAAATTCAGTTTATTCTCAGTATATTTTTGTACCATTAACAGACATTTCCGTTGACAGGAAAATTCTGTTTATATTATTATTTGCAGGCATTTTCTTTCAATAAAACTGATTAAATGTAAATGTAAATATTTATATCCTCAAGCATACATTTCTATAAAATTACAACTTAGGCACACATCTCTTAAATTTAGGAATTTAATCTGTGCATCAACAGCACATTTAAACACTTAAATATCCCTTTTAACCAGTTTGTCCTAATGGAAACACTTTCATATAAATTCATTCAAGCGTCTTCTAGGTGTTTTCCTCAAACAAACACTTGATAAACATTGACAAACATGGCATTTAAAGCAACCGCCAAAACGTGTAACAGACACGCATACAGAGGTCACATTACTGCATGCAGAAATTGCAGTACGAGCAAGGGGAGATAATAGATTTAAAGAAAAGATGTCAGTAGTGTTCGAAAAACGTATCAGGTACTGTTGGGTCTGCGCTTCCACAGGTCCCGCTGGTGTAGAGACTTATTCCTCTAAAGAAAGTATTGAATACAGTGATTACAAGCACCACCCATTGTAAAACACCCCTATGGTCGGGCACAAAAGGTTAAAACACTGCGTGTGTGTGTGCATGTATGCATGTGCGAGAATGTGTGTGTGTATGCATATGAGTGTGTGTGTTTGTGTTTGGGGGTGCGTTTGTGTGACCTCCTGCTCACCAAAGAGTAATCTCCCCCACTCCCCCACCCTGTATATGGCTTAACTCCTCTAACGGTCTCCCAATACACAAACACAGGTGAGGTCATAAAGGCAGGAAGTAAAACATCCTCACTAAATAAGAAACAGAACCCTCACATGATATGTCCCTATAAAACACCACAGCCTCCCTCACCAACAGGCTGGGGAGGTGGTCAGAAACAAAGGAATGTCTTTGATCATGCTGCTTGAACTAAGACTTACAAATTTAAGTAACACAATGACAGCATTTAACAATTTGACTCCAACATGTACATTCTAGGGTACTTAATCGCCAGAAACAATTAATTAAATATGTATTTGCGTGTAAATGTGCTAATAATGCCTTTTTAAACACTTTGACGTGATTAATTTTATACTGGCTAAAAATTAAATATCTCTCTCTGCTGGTACTGCTACTTACCGCAGTTGTGTAAAGCTAAAGAGAAACAAAAAGCTATGGTTAGTATTTACAAATAATGTTATTTATTTCGCCACCGGAGGCCAAAACTGGTGGCATCATAGTGAAAAATAAAGTATTCATTAAAGTGGAAAGCTTAAGTCATGTTAAACCTAAATCACAATTATTTTCAAAATAAGTTAGCAAAACATTCCCAACTTATTTGGTTACAGCAGCAGTTAACACAAAATTAACAATTCTTTCTAAATAAAAACATGTTAAGTTGTTTGATACACGTTATTTTAATAAATGAAAATATATAATGTAATATTTACCACTGAAACATGAAAGCAGTTTCTCCAGCTACTGAGTCCAAAACCAGATGAAGTCTGAGAGTGTAATGGCTGCCTTCTCTCTTACTTATCCCTCCTTTTGGGGTTCTTGATCTCACAGAAAATTCCTTTACCATTACACACTACATTTTACTGTATTTTTACTTTTTTTGAAGGGGGGGGGGTGCAGTTTAGGTTGGTTTGGGTGATTGTCATACTGAAAGACCCATCCATTTAGTGATTTAAGATCATGATGCAGAACTACTGTCAGCATTTACTGATGGACACCACGCTACAAGACAAAATATTACTTCAGTGCTTCCAAATTGCATGACTGACTGCACAAAAGAATTCTGTTTCATTGTCCAAGAGTATTAAGTGTTCTGCCCAAGAATGTTGTTCTGCAGACTAGACATTCAAGGACCCATACACCCACAGACAATCTACACAGAATCTATGAGTGTCCCATGTTATCTACTATCATCGTTGTGGTATTTTGGTTGCGCAGTTTACAGAGCTGGTGGTAACCATTAGTTTATGAACTTGAATTTGGGTTAATAATGATAATGATTTTTTATCTTTGAATCACTATAAATTGTAAAAGATAATCTGTTGTCAAGTGGCACCCAGGGATTATTGAAGTCCTGTTACAAGGCCTCAAACCAAATGTTTTGACTGTTATCATTTTAAAGCTTGACTAGATACATAGGAGTTTCCTCATGAGATTTTACCATGTGATATAAACCACCTTGAGCCAACTGATGGTATGAACTGGTGTTATATAAATATGCCTAAACTGCAACAGAGCAATGTGTGTAAGTGCAGTGACCTAAATGTAGAAGTCACACTGGAAGCTGCCTTGACCGTATAAAAGATGTCATTGTAACTGCATCAGCAGACCTTCTATGAGACTCTTTTCTGAAGCTCAGAAAGGCCAATTTTTTATTTTTTTATTTCTAATGACTTTAATGTCCTATTCAGTGAGAAGCAAAATGATTGAGAAAGTCCAAAAAGTCTTCATCCAGGCACTGACCTCAGTGCCAGTCCCTGGCATTTGAGGGCAGACTCATAGTCTATAGTCTATAGTCTCTTTTCAGCCATAGTGATCAGTCTTTGGTGGCCATGATGAAAAATGCAGGCTTAATCACTGCAGTGTTGGCTTAGTTTTAACAAACAGAAGCTACATCCATCGTTTATATTGTCTAAGGTCTGAAAAGGAACATTAGACAGAAATTGAATGAAACTGAACTGGAGATCAGCTAGATTTCGATCAGGTAACATTTCTGATTTTTATGGGTTTGTTACCAACTTTTTCTGACACCTTGTAGGAGATTTAGTTAAAAAATTGTAATGGTGGAACATCAACAACAAACTTATTCTTGGTCAAAATGCAATGTAATTGTTTTCTATCTATAAACGTTTCACCATAAAACTAACTCCCCTGAGTCTCTGATGGAAGAAGAGCTGATCATGTGATTTTACAAAAAGACCTCAAATCCTTGAACTAGCCTCAGTATTATTTCTCAGTATCGTTTAAACATTCTTCCTTCCCCTCTACCTCTGTCTGTGCTGATGTCTTGTCTTGTCATGCTGCTCTCTCCTTTCTTATCATGTTTGTTTCTTGTGTTTCCTTCCCAGGTCTATTCTACTACAAAAATGGATTTCCTCAACGCCTTGAATCTTTTTCCAGCTCATGCTATCAACCTTACTTTTTCTGAGTATCCATATCTGACTTGGTCTTCAATCCATAAATAAATGTCTTTATTTCAAGATCGAAACAGCTTTTGAGACTTTACTGCTTTTATTATTTTCTCCGTTTCTAATTCATTTTCTCTTTATTATTATTTGAGCATGTGCAGTATGATTTACAGATTTATTTTTCCCTTTTTATCCACCTTTTATTGTTGCTTTCTTTTGATCTGTCGAACACTCCCTCACCCCCATTTTTTCCCTCGCTCTCATTCTTTTATAACAATAGCAGAGCTCAATTTGATTTCTCCTACCATCCTCAGTGTGTAGCAGCTGATATGAAAAATATGTATTTGTGTGAATGAGTGTGACCTTGCATGCATGGGTTACATCTAAGACCAAATATCCCCCTGAATGTTTCCTCAAGGGCTTGAGGACATTGGTTTTTTACCGATAATGCTACTCATCATTAAGAACTGGGTCTACCATTCATTACTGGACTTCAGCATGAAACTGGAAGAATCAAAAACAGCTGAAAAATATTAGCTCATTTTAAACATTAATAACATGACTGGGTATAAAAATAGCGCCTTATAAAGGCAGAATTTCAGAAGTAAAGCTGGGCAGAGGTTTCACAGTAATGTGCTCAACATAAAACTGCATTGACTGACTCATCTGCAGCACATGATATCATAAGCACATTGGGAGAAATCTCTGTGCACAACGGACAAGACTAAAAAATCAGTATCATGTGTTATTTTTAGGTCCTCATTGCATGGACTCAGGAACACTTCCATAGACACTGAACTAAACTGGTACATACCTTGAGTCTGGTGCTAAAGTCCAGTTTCCTTTTTATATGGCGAAGGAGAACAGTGGAGTCTAGAAGCATAGCTAAATAATCAAAATTTTCCCCAACAAATTAGGTTTTGGAGGGAATTTTGTCAAGGAATTAGGGCCGAGGAAGCAGAGATTCTGGGACAAACTAGAGAACAGTGGGTGATAACACTTAAACTTGGTGAGCAGGGGTGGAACTGGAGCAGGAATCTGGCAGGTAGAGACTTGAAGATGAGGACAAAGGATGAGTAGAAAGCAGTTTCATATACAGATTACAGGGTGAAATGATTAAATTAAAATGATATAAATTCAGACATAACAGAGGATGGTTGGAAGCTGCAAACCCTTCCCCTGTTCACTTGATTCCACTGTTATCACACACAGGGATAATGAGAGACAGTGAGAGTGAGCGAGAGAGAAACCACTACTTGCTGAGAGGAGAAGTGTGATGCAGAGGGCATTTGTTCTATTTCAGTTTTTGCAGTGTGCATCTATGCCATAAACATTTTTGCTCATATTTCCTCTTCTCTCTGTCTTTTTAGTGTTTCGGTTTCTGTCACTCTGCCATCTCCTGGGCAAGTGGATAGCTGGCATCAGTTGTTTTTTGTTTTTTTTTAGTTAAGCAAAAAAAGAATTAAAAAAAAAATCATACGATCTGGGAATAAATAACCCTAGACTGCATTGCTATCTTAACATGTCATCTCCACAGCTGATGGTGGCAAAGTTAAGCAGTGCTGAAATGTGACATGCTTGTTTTTTTGTTACATTATTCTCTATCAGTTATTACACTTTAGCAAACTGCTTTTTGTCATGTTCTAAAAATAGTTTCTGCTAAACATACAAAATCTCACTATCATTGCTACTGAGATCTGGAAGTGAAATCTGAGCCACTAAAACCTTTTGCTTTCCCTATGGGGATGCATTTGCTCAATTGCTCAGGTGCCTGTGCATGTAACATTAATATGAGCACTTGATAATGTTCCTTTGAGTCAGATATATTTCATGCTGCTGTCAGAAGGAATAAGTGAGCTCCAAGATTAATGATGGCATTTCATCTTGATGTTTGCTAAAAAATATCACTGTTATTAACGTTATTTTCTGTGAACCTGAAACCAGACAGTGTGGGAAGAAAAATTAACAGTGTCAGGAAACGAGTAAGTTGGGAAATCTTTGCAGCTGATTTAAGTGTCACAGACTTTAAAAAATACATTGGATGTCAGAAATCAAAGAGGGGATGATCAAAGGGGAGTTTGTGGCTCCAGTGGGAACTGCCCAGAATTAGATACATTTTTATGTGGTTTAGGGGTGAAAGCTAGAAGTTTGCAGCTGAGATCAATCTGGAAGTGAGAAGTTAGAAACAAGTGAGGTTATCAGAGCTGTGTATCCTCTTTTTCATCTCAGCTTGAGACTACATCAGTCACTACTAGAATTACCTGAATTCTCCAATAGTTTGGATTTCAGGCGGCAGTTTTTGACAAGAAAGAGGCCTTAAACAAGCCAGGAGAACAAATAACTTGCTCCGTTTACTCCAGAGTAGAGTTATGAAGTTATGTACCCCACTTGTTCTCTCACACTGATGTCATAACTAAATCGTTATGCAGTATATATCGTTAAAAATGTATGCATGCTCACACTCTGCATTTGTATCTACTGCTGGCTATTGAGCTACGATGAGGTTTTTGAGAACAGGTGCACGGCGAGAATGTGCAGAATGTGTTCCATTTGGAGGTCATGTTATGGAGTCCCAATGGGATACTGATCACTGAAGAATCCACGAGATTCTCACCAGTGGATATATACACTTGGGAAAGGTGCAGCACATGTTAGGCACACAGCAACTAGTGTTGCTGTGTGCCTAACATGACTCCCATATCTCAGGTGGGATACACATGTATGCAGCTCACACACAGCGCAGGGGTGATCCTTTTCCACCACATGTTTGTGTAATATATTCTACTGCGCTTAGGCAATGTGAGTGTACACATTTGGATAATTGTGTTCTCCTTCTGTTGCCTGCTCCCTACAGGGAAGACTGATGGTAATAAAAAGCAGCTTTTAGAAATATGGTCAATGCTTCAAGAAGCATCAAATACATCTGCCATGCTGTAGTTTTTCCATTCTAAATTGACTATGTCTTTATATATTATGCATTTGAAGTATCCTTTAAATGGTATAAATGCCCTACATATTTCTTATCAGTTTGGATTAAAAATGTGTGTATTAGGTGCAAATGTTAAAGTGATGTTTAACAGCCTAAAGCTTTTTAAGTTACCCAACTTAAAAAGGATTTCATTGCTTATTGCTTTAATTACTTTTTTCATATCTTTAAAAAGATTTTATGAAAATTTCAGAAGAAGAATTATATGGTAATTTTCTAAAGTAGGCCACAAAGTCTATCTATTATTTAAACCATTTCATTTTAATTTATTTGTAAGTCCTAATTCTGAAGAAAAATGATGGATTTTTTTAAATATTTTTTTGCATTTTTAGTAGCTGTCCAAAACCAAGGTATATCTTTCGAAAAGACCATACACTGATGCTCACATTTTGGTCATTTAGAGCCCAATTGAGTCCTGAGTTGACTAAGAAACAAATGGGGTTCTAATAACCAGTGGGTTAGTAGTTTAGAGTTTGGTAAGCAACACTTTATGAATAATGGAAAGGAGGAGAGAAAGAAATTGCCATATATCCAAAACATAGAGTAAACATGGAGGTAGTTGCATCATGTGAGGGGGTTGCTTGTCAACAGCATAGATGAGTATACTGGTCAGAATTAAGGGCTGCGAATGCAGCAAAATATTAAAAAGAAAACCATCTGAGAGCTGGGACACAGTTCACTTTTATAACAGTTGCTGGCAATTGGCTGAGACTTGAGTTTGGCTGTCTGCAGTCTTTTTCAGATTGTCTGTGTAGAGAGAAGTCAGCTACATCATCCTGCAAATCTGTAGAAGACTGCCTATGAGCCTAAGGGCTGAGAGTGAGGAAACTCTCTTCTTGAAGTCTTTTTCTGCACTTCACAGCCTGTCTCTGACATCCCCATTATGTGGAAATTGACCTTCAATTTGGAGATGGTACTAGGGCTCACTCCAAATAAAGCTGTAACTTGGTTTTTCAGAACACGACCTTGAATTTGCCCTGTATAATGGGCCCTATCCAGATCACAGGTGCCGCTAATCAGGCACCATTCAACCTGACTGTCAGCCCCGGTGATACCAGAAGCTCAAAACAAGTGTCATTAGCAAATTAAGCTGTTTGGCTTTGGCAGAGAAGACTCAGCAAGTTTTTCATGGGCCTAACCCACGTACTCAACTCATTTGTACCAATTATTACAAATGATTGCTGATGACACAGGATCTTTGTCAACCAGTCTGAGCTGGAACTCCAGTTTTACCTTCCAGACAGAAGCTGTGAAAACCTTTCAGTTGCTGTTTACTTTGACTGTAAATGACAGATTTGTTCCATGGTGTAGTTGGTGGGCTAGTGATGGGCACTTAATGGACTAGACACTTCCTCATGCAATATCAGGATATGGCTGAAATGGAAATGTGCCATTTCTCTTGAAGGGTTGTGATTAGGTTTTGGGGGGAATCTCTATATGACATGGCATGGATATATGGGTGATATAAATGTTTTGCCTTTCTAAAAGGTGAAATGCCATACCTTTTGGCATAACAATAACCTGAATCCTATTGCCAATAGACAGGAGTGGCTTCAGGGCAAGTCTGTGTTTGTTCTTGAGTAGCTCCTACCCCCCCCAAAAAAACCTAAGAACATCTATCAGGAGAAGCTGAAGACGGCAGTTCAATGAAGCTGTCCATCCAGAGTGACAGAGCATGCAAGTCAGATGAACTACCTAAATCAAGGTGTGCCAACCTTGGGATCTATCCTAGAAGACTCAAAACGGCAATGACCAGCAAACTGGCTTCTCCCCAGTGTTGAATTGAATCTCTGAACTTCTTCTTTGATCCCTAGCTGGCTTTGGGTTTGGATCAACTCCTAAGCCCGTACGCTGTTGTGGGTGCCAATGGCTGTTGAATTTCCTTCACGAGTCGTTTCCATGCATGGCGATCGTTGGCGATTGGCCTCGTAGAGATTTATTCTGCGATCCCTAATGTCATCGCCGACCTGTTTTAGCCATGTTTTCTTCGGCGCCGTTTAGTGGATTCTCCACTGGGTAATTTACACCAGAGGAGTTGATGCGATACTCTGCTCGCGTCCATTCAACACACATGGCCAAACCATCGCAATCTGCGTTTTTGAATTTGCCCCTCAATTGGAGGTTGGTTGTCGCATCTCCGTCGGATGTCCTGGTTTGAAGGCAGTCTCAAAGTGATACTCATAATATCTGCCGAAGGCAGCGCATCTGGAAAAATTTCAAGTTTATTGAGCCTCTGAACAGTTGTGTAAATGACAAAGGAGATAAATCTTCCAAAGATTCAATTAGAATCATTGCCTGCTGATCTTTTCTTTCTAAGTCCATACAAAGACAACCGTGCAGAATAATTACTTGTTGGTGTAAAAATGCAAAGACGTGTACCCAATCCCATGCAGCCCATCTCACTGAGGACATCTTCATTTAGACCATTCCCAAATTGCCTATTTTGACCAGGAGATTCACTCTAAATTAAACAATTTGTAATACCTCAATTATGGTGACATGCATCCCCCAGTAGGCAGCCACAAGTGTCTGAGCAGCACACAAATACTGTAATTAACCACTCAGCTTGACTTAGTAGGGGGTGTATGGGTCACAACTGAGCCCCAGGCACACTATTATGCATTTCTCCTACTGTTTTTCATGGAACGGGTCAAAACTCAAAGGTGTGTTGCAGGACGATTAAAGCGGGACTCAAATAACTCCAAAGATATTGATATCAGGAGCACTTGGCTATATTAAGGGGATGAAGCTGCGTCCAAGTCTCTGTATTAAGAGAGAAGCTAAACCTGGGCATCAGACCAGTTAAATCCTCAATGCTGAAAGAATGATGAATAAAAACATTAGAAACACTTGATGTGTTTTACGTCTTTAAAGCAGTCTACATTTTCAGCCAATTGAATGCGTGTTAAAGGAACCAAGTTCCATGAGGGAGGATATTTGACTTCATTTGGAAATGCTTTATCAGCCTGCTGTCGCCAGTGCTGGGCCCGTGGCAGCCACTGAGTT
Source organism: Pelmatolapia mariae (assembly GCF_036321145.2). NCBI lineage: Eukaryota > Metazoa > Chordata > Actinopteri > Cichliformes > Cichlidae > Pelmatolapia > Pelmatolapia mariae. The sequence goes on along the minus strand of NC_086243.1, from coordinate 4,158,249 downwards.
ACATGTGTCTCATACTTGTAGAAGTTACGCTTTCACAGTGAGAAGTAAATGCGTCAAGGCATGGTTGCAGTAATGATTTTATTTGCACAATAAATTTTCCACTAGACAATAACAGTGCTGTGGAAATCATCATTATTATATTATTATTTTTAACACTGCAGCAAGAAACACTGGGAGGAGAAATTATTCTGTACAGCATTGCTTCATCCAGAGTCTGTTCACTTCCAACTGTATTGAAACGATCCTCCATGTACTTGAAGCTGAACAGTTAAAATTATTGTTTAAAAATGCTTTCAGACATAGAGCCCAAATTTGGCTTTTAGTTTTACTTTTTGTAAATGTAATATTGAGTATGGAAGAGTTGTAATGAAAAAAAGCATCTAAAGACCACAAAAAAGTTCATCTTGTCCACATGATTTTTTTCAGTTTTATTTATATTAAATTAATTAACAAGTTATCTTAGTGCACATTACACAGTTAAGAAAAGACCCTACAAGTCAACCATGTTCTATTTTTTAAATTCAGAAATTAAAAAAAAAAGACAACACTGGTATACTTTTTTGGTCAGGTATAAAGACGCTAATTTCACAACTTCAGAGGATTAGCTGGTTATTCATGATAGGACATCCTTCATGAATGGAAGCGGTTGTCTGCTTGGTGTTGCTTAAACTAGCCATTAAAGGAACAATCTGTTATAGAGGCATCAAGCTGCAAAGTGCAGGTAAAGAGGGCAAGAGTCCAGACACAGGAACAGTTTAGAGAGTCTGGTCGATTTCTTAAATAAAATACCCTGTTGGTCATTGATTCTGGTGATCAGTTAGTTTTGCTGGGCTTATCATCAAGAAATCTGTACTTTTTTGTTCTGTTTGAAAGTGTAAAGACCACACTGATTCTGGCATGATGAACCTATAAAACACCTTTAAACACTTCCATAAACCAAAAAATGTCCTCACTGTAGGATGTTTAAATTCAAAACTTCTTCCTTTGGCTGCCCCCTTCAGGGGTCTTCACAGCAGGTCATCTGTCTTCATCACATCCTTCCCCTAGCATCCTCTTCTGTTACTATAACCCTCTATTGCCCTCCGTTGCTACATCCATGAACCTCCTCTGAGGTATTCCTCTTGCCTGGCAACTAGATTTTTAACATCTCTTGTTTAATAAATCCACTATCCCTCCTCCACTCTGCACGTGTCCAAACTCTCTCAATCTTGCCTCTCTAACTTTGTCTCTAAACCACTCAACCTGAACGGTCCCTCTGATATACTCATTTCTAATCCTGCTCATCCTGGTCACTTTCAGTGAAAATCATGGCATGGCTCATCAACTTCATCCCTCTGTAGTTACTACAGCTCTGCACATTACCCTTGTTCTTGAAAATCTGTGCCAGTACACTTCTTCTCCATTCCATAGGCATCCTCTCACTCTCTAAGATAGTTTTAAACAATCTGGTCAAAGGTCCACTGCCATCTCTCCTAGATATCTTCATTCCTCCACAGGCATGTCATCTGGACCAACTTCCTTTCCACTCTTCACCCTCTTCATAACTGCTTTCACGTTCTCCATACTAATTTTCTGCACTTCCTGACTAACTTTCCTCCTCTGCCCTCCTCTCTCTCTCTCTCTCTCTCATTTTCTCCATCCATCAGCTCTTAAGCACTAATAAGTACTTCTTACATTTCTGTAACAAACTGTTTTTACAATTACAGCCCTTTTTTTCTTCATGTCTAATTACCCTAACTTGTACAAATGTGAAACACAGGAGACAGGTAAATGGAGACTTAGGATTTATTAATAATAATAATAATAATAATAATAAAAGTAATAAACTTAACCAACTTAATAATAAACTTAACATATGGGAAGTGAGAGGACGAGGAAAGAGGAAACACAGAGGCAATAAGTTGACTCTAATTCAAACAAGGATCAGAACTGAATCCAAATACTAAAGAACATACATCAAGATAAAATTGTCTGTGCTTCTGTAATAGTGCTTCTGACTGTCTGTCCAGTCAGTAGCACTTGTATGCACAATGTCTGTCCTGATCTATCTGATAAAGAACTTCACATGCAAGTTAGTGGCTGTAGCTCAGGTGGCAGAGCAGGTCAGCCACTAATCAGAAGGTCGGTGGTTCGATCCCAGGCTGCATCCTGGCTGCATACCAAATATCCTTGGGCAAGATACTAACCCCATGTTTGCCTACTGGTGGTGGTCAGAGGGCCCGGTGGCGCCTGTGTCCGGCAGCCTCGCCTCTGTCAGTGCGCCCCAGGGCAGCTGTGGCTACAATGTAGCTTGCTATCGCCAGTGTGTGAATGTGTGTGTGAATGACTGAATGTAGTGTAAAGCGCTTTGGGGTCCTATGGACTAGAAAAGCGCTATACAAATGCAGGCCATTTACCATTTATATCTGACCTGTGGGAATTTACACGGTTATACACATGATCAACAGCATAGTGTCACGGCTAGGGCAGCAGTCGAGTGGTGTTGTGAAGAAGGACTCAAAATGCAGGCACTTGCTGTGATGCACGGGAGCTTTATTGTGGACGTTGAAAATAACAAAAGCGAGGACAGAACTAAACATAAACCTAAGCTGGGAAAACTAATAACAAACCAAACCCGGATCCATAACTCACGGAATAACACACAGGGAAAAACATATGGAGGTGACGCAGGGGATGAAGAGCAGAGAGACGCGGAGATTACCAAATAACACCGACGGCGCGATGACAAGCAGAGGCAAACACACACTATAAATACACACCAGGTAATGAGGAAATGACACCCAGGGGTGGACACAGCTGAAACTAATGGGCATAATGAGACACAGACCTTCAAAGTAAAACAGGAAATCCACAGACTGTTTTACAAACACACACTCAGAGACACGAACAGAACACCGGGAGAGGACACAGGTAGGGATAACAGAAACACTAAACACAAGAACCAAAACCCAAGGAGCTAAGAAAACAAGAATTAACCCAAAACATAAGACAATACACACACTAAACACAAAACACCGGGTTTGACGTCCCAGGACGATGACACCAAAGTGTATTCTAAAGAAAACTACACACAGCCTCAAAAGAAAAAAAGATAAAAAAGATTGATTTATTTGATCTCAAGCTGTAAATGTAGGATGTTACAATGGCAATCTTGAGCACCTCTGGGTTTTGGCTTACCTATTGAGTAGAAGGTATGACAGTGTAACACGACTTGTTAGGCCGCTCCAACCTTTATACATGTTAATGATTCAACATATCAAATAAAGGGCTTTGAATTTCAATTAAATCAATTTAGAGATTTTTAAAATGTTTAAACCATATGAAGGTTAATCATTCATTCATAATCTTCAAGTGACTTTGGATTATATGCCAACTATGAAGCCACTCAGGAGTCCTTTTTTTTCTTTTTTCTTTTTTTGCTGTGATATGCATTGTTGTATGGTGTTAGTTCAGCAGGTATTACACACACACGCAGGTAGGAACAGAGGATCACCGGAGATAACTCCTTTTTTTATTTTCTTCCCAAATACCACAACAACAACATACTCACTGCCACCCTCTAGCGCTTCTGGTAAATGCATCTACAGAACAAATGCAATAGTATGTGGACAGAACATGCATTAAAATTCCAAGAATTTCTCATCTCGCTCCTTTTGTGTTGGCATATCTACACAGAGTTTTCAAATCAAATCTTTTAAGCCTATAAGTAGAATTTTGAAGTTGCACTGAAAACCAATAAACACACTGGAGACTGTCTTGATTGGTTATGCTGGTTTCTATTGGTCGTTTGGGTACAGGAGGAGGATGAGAATGTTACATTAATTCATCAAGTTAGAGATAAATTCTATCAGGTAGAGCTGAATCAGGTAGATACTGTAATCCCCCAAGTTATTTTCTTGGTAATAAAAAGATATCCTGAACTGGATCGAACCCAAAATAATTCTAGGGCATATACACACAAAGAGGAATCAATCTGATTTCTATTTAGTGAACACTAACCATGATATTTTCCCTAACAATGCATTCAGATAAAAAAAAATACTTCTGTCAAGTCTAAGGTTTTAGGTAGTAGTCCATAAGAATATTCTGGTACTTAACAGAAATTAATTAAATACAACTTCAAATGAACAGCAACACAGTATATGACATATTACACTGTGGAATTTGTATTTATTCTACTAAAACCAAGACAGTATGCAAAAGGAGTGTGGAAAAACCCAATAATCACTGGCTTGTAGAATCACCTTAAGGAGCAATAAGAGTGATAAATGTTGTCTTAATGACTTCATCCGTTCACATTGTTGTGGAGGAATTTTGGCTCACTTTTTTTTTGAATTCAGTTTTCTGAACTTTGTGGGCCTTCATTTCTACACAGCTATATAAGGTCCCACCACAACATTTCAATTGCGTTTAAGTCTTTGCCTTGACTGAACCATTGCAATGTCTTGATTCTTTTCCTTTTCAGACATTTTGTCATAGATTTCCTGATGTGCTTGGGATCATTATCTAATTAAATGATCCAATTTTCACAAAGATTTAGCTGTTGGACTGATGGCCTCTCTTTTGGCTCTACAATACTTTGGTATGTAGAGCAGTTCATGGTTGACTGAGCGACTGCAAGGTGCCCTGGTACTGTGACAGCATAATAAGGCCAAATCATCACCCCTTCACAACTAAGTCGTTTGGTATGAGGTATTTGTGCTAATATGCGGTTCACAAAATAAGGTGCTGTGCATTATTGCGAAATGCCTCCACTTTGGTCTGTTCTAGAAGTCTTGTGGTTGGTTCAGAAGAAAATTGCAGCCTTAAGCTGTGTTGCCATATTCTTTGTAGAGAGCAGAGGGTTTCTCCTGGTAACCTTTCAAAACGATCCATATTTGTTCAGTTCTTTTGTAATTACACTGTCATGAACTTTAACATTTAACATGTCAACTGATGCCTGTAAAGTCTGAGATGTAGCTCTTAAGTTTTTTGCAGTTTCACTGAGCATTGCGTGGTCTTTTGGGCTTGGAGTTAATATGCTGGGATATCTATAACTTGCAACATTGGCAGCTGTCTTGAAAGGCAATCCATATTCCAGCATAAAATCAATAAACAAATGTAAAATACGGCACAACAAAAACAAACATTCCTGAAAGGTTTGACATCGTTTGTCTTGGTTTTTTATTTTATTTATCATTTCTCTTTTTTGTTCCTACCCCAAACAATCTTGTTATCATATTTAAAAAGAGAAGTTTTTAAAATATATTTTAAAAATGTTATCGAGTTCTTGTGAATACAAACCAAGTAGAAATAGCTTTAGGTGTAGCAGAATGAGATTAATTTCTCATGTTACATTGGGCACTTCTCCAAATGTTTTAATATTTCTGCACTACCAAACACAGTGAAACAGTGTTTGAATTTAGTATATATTCCTGCTTTAGTTTTTAATTTGGCAGGAGCTACACTGTTTGTAAGTCTGTCCAAGCTCAGTTTGATCATTACTTAAAGAACACACTTCTGAATCCTTAGCAGAGGATTCAGAATCAGCTCCAAATCTTTGTACCACGCATTTAGACTATACTATGAGAAGGATGTACACATGTTAAGTAGATAACTAGTGTTTTTTATTAGTTACAGAAAAAAAATTATTTAGACCTCCATTCTTCATCATAATATTAGAGTTCAACATTTATTTGAGCCGTAGCACTTGGCAAAACCCTCAAAAATGTTGAAAATATAATATGTGTGTGATTGTGACTTTTATAAATGCTTGGATATATAAGTATTAAAAATAATTTATAATCACACACACACACACACACACACACACATGTGTGTATTTATATCCTTGTGGGGACATCTCATTGACACAATGCTTTCCCTAGCCCCTTACCCTAACCCTAACCATCAAAAATGAATGTCTAACCCTGACCCTTACCCTAAACCTAACCATAACCTAATTGTAACCCTGACACTAAAACCACATTTTGAGGCTCAAAAATGCCTTCAAACTCGTGGGGACCGGGATTTTGGTCCCCACAAGGGCTGTTTGTCCCCACAAGTATAGTAAACTACCAATTTTTGGTCCCCATGAAGATGTTAATACCCGTCCACACACACACACACACACACACACACACACACACACACACACACACACACACACATTATTTTATTCTAATATTGCATTCCTATAATTAATAATGATATGTTTTTTGTATTCTGTCCTTTGAGGACTCTCTTTTGCCAGCTAGCAAGAAACAAGACAGTGAGAATGTAGGACTCCCGCTGCTCTGTCTTCCTCTGCTGCATCTCTGAAGCAGCAGAGATGCCGCTTCCATTTTGAACTTGCCCATTGTAGTCTGAAAAGCACCCTGAACCCAGCTACTCCATCTGAATACAGTTTCTTACCTTATGCTATTGTGCATGGTGGGAAAAGGGAAGCACAGGAAAGGAGAAAGACAACAGTAAAAAAGCATAAAGCATAGCAAACTTCCTGGCTCTCTGGCCTACCCATAATAGTTTTCATATCATATTACATGAAGAGGGAAATGTAGGCTGACAAAACTCACTGCACAGGAGAACAATCTTCTAACGTGCATGCACTCTTTGGAAATGATTCTATTTAGCTTCTTTGAAGGTAGATACTATTGTGCTGACAGAGGGGATGACCTCAGTTGCTGCTGTAGGCTGCAAAAAGATTCACACAGGGGTGTCCCTGTGTGAAATCTGGCATCCTAACAGCTCTCTGTGCTAATGAACACAGTATTAAACCACACAACACATGACAGTACCTGCTACCAGAGTCGATATTTCATTGCCAAGTTATGGGACGTTTTTGGCAGACTTTAGCTGAAATAACTGTTCAAAAGGTCAAAGAAAATCTTGGCCTCTGTAGCTATTTTATGATCATTTTCATCTAAATCGTGCAGGGGGTAGTGAGCAAATTAAAATTTATTAGTACATTAATTCTAAGGCATTATTTTAATTACCATAAACAAACAAGGCTATTGCCAAGAAGATTGGCAGCCTTTGGATGCATGCTTGTCACCGGGTTAAATATAAGGAGATCTGCTGGACGTTTTCACTGTTCAAAACAGGACAGGGGTGTTTTTATTTCACTGACTGTGGAGAAAATAAGAAATCCTATATGGTTACCAGATGTTAGAACACATATGATCAAATAAATTAGTTATATAGCCCTCTGAACTAATTTTTATAAAAAATTTAATTCTGTTTGACATTTGCTTTGATCTGCAAAAGCTTCATATTTGCAAAACGTCATATCAACTTTAAATCATAAATCATGTCATATTTATGACATATTTATAAATTTTTTCACATGCTGTCTGTGGATTTTGACTTCCATCACTTACATTCAAACCTAAGCGTTTAAAGAGGCTCCTCCAACTTGTATGTCTGATTGAAATCTCACTCCAGTTATGGTTTCATTAAAGTGAAAGACAAAATCTAACAATAATTAAATCCAAGGTCTGTTTATAAAAAATAGACTGGCTCTTCAATATGTGCCATTTCCAGAAGGTTCACTCTGTCTCCCAGCACAGTCTAAAGAACATGATGGAGGAGAAGATCTTGAAGACGGGACCACCATACGTTTGGCGTAATAAAACAGACAACTTCAACAAATACAGCCCGCACAAGCATTTTTAAGTAGCATATGTAGGAAAACATTTAGTTTAAGCGTTTGTTTTGCTAACACACAAATTTAATTTTACATTACTCTTTTAATCCCCCTTTGGGTAATCAATTCAGCTTTGACTTTTTTAATGTACTTTTTAAATCAATGTGTTGGTCTGTTTCTGTTTCTTTCCTCAGCTCATTAAAAGCTCAGTCTGCAGCTCCAGCAGTACAATTATTTATGAATATCACACTCCTGAGGTACATTTTTCTAAAAATCTTCTCTGATTGAATACATGGGTGCATCACAAAATGAAAATGATAAAGAACTTAACTACTACACAACTATGAAAGAACTTAGCTATACTCAGCAAATATGTCATTTGGATACAGGCTCCAAAACCATATGTAGATGGTTTATTTGAGCGTTTTATAGCTGTGTAGCCAAGTGGTAAGTGACCACTTTGATGGACGTTAACCACATTGAAGCAAGATTTTGAGAGAAATGTTGACCATGTCCAAAAGTGAATTTTCAAAAGGATTAATATAGAATATTTAACCACAGCTGCTTTCATTTATACCACAGCAGGGATGATTCCTCACTGTGCTTGATGTCAACACACGCAGGTCAGGCTGATTTAAAGAACAGAAACCTACAGCAGGTTTTACAATTTACAAGTTCATCATACAATGTTGTGACCAAAAACTACAGATTCCATCATGCTACAAACTCAAGTCACTTTTTTTCCACAGAGGATGAGTCATAAAATTTATGACATACTAGGCCTAATCTAATTCAACAAAAAAATCACTCATAATAGTACAATAAAGCACTTAGATTTTTGGTAAGTTCCACTTAATGATAAGTTAAAGGTACTGTATGTTTTAAAGGTTTGGGTTTTCCAGGGTCAAAAGTATCTCATTTTAATAATCATAAATTATTATTAAATGAAATAAATATGGAAATGTAGATGAAGTGCGGTGCTAAGAGGCTATTGCTCACTTGAAACTGAAGTGGCCACACTGCAGAAGATAATTCATTTGCATGAATGTCTCATTTTGCCTTCAACATGCACACTTACTCACCTACGCAGACACAATCCCCTTTCTATCTCTCATCAGAGGTCAGAGCTCAGACCCACCACTTCATGCCTCATCCACAGACAATTCATCATTTCTCAGAATCTACCCTGCAGTCTATGTACCCTGTACACCTCTGACTTCTGCTATAACTCTGAATTATGCCATATTCAGAAGTTTGCAGACAACACGGCCATCATGGGGTGTATCTGGGAGGAGTACAGGAGTCTGGTGAGGGACTTTGTCACATGGAGTCACAGAAACCACCTGCAACTCAACACCTCAAAGACTAAGGAACTGGTTGTGGATTTCGGCAGGTCCAGGCCAGGTCCACTGCCATTTCAGATAGAGGGAGAGGAGGTGGAGGTGGTCAACAAGTACAAGTACCTGGGGCTGTGGGTGGACAACAAACTGAACTGGTCATGCAGCACGCAGCACCTGTATAAAAGAGGCCAAAGCAGACTGTACTTCCTCAGGAGACTGAGGTCTTTTAATATCTGCAGGAAGCTCCTGAGGATGTTTTACCAGTCGGTGGTTGCAGGAGTACTTTTCTATGGCGTGGTGTGCAGGGGGAGCAGCACAGCAAAGAAGGACTCATCCAGGCTGGAGAAACTAATCAGAAAGGCTGGCTCTGTGGTCGTCATGAAGCTGGACACTCTGATGACAGTGGCAGAGAAAAGGACATTAAAGAATCTGCTGGACATTATGAACAATGCTGGGCATCCTATGCACACGGTCGTAAACAATCAGAGGAGCCTATTCAGCAACAGGTTGCTTCTCCCAAAGTCAAAAACCAACAGACTTAAAAACTCCTTTGTCCCACACGCCATCAGACTGTTTAACTCCTCACTGGAGGGGAGGAGGAGGGGAAACAGGGGGACAAGAGAGGGCGGGAACAACTGAGCTGTAGTGCTTTTTTACACTGTGCAATATTTGCAATATTTGTTGTTTTCTTATATTCGACTGTGCAATTATCACTGTGCAATATACTCACTTAAATGTGCAATCCTATTTATCCATATTGTATATTCTGTATTTATATATGTGTATATATGTTGTATTTATGCTTATATCCTTACTCTCATTCCCCTTTTGTATCTGTAACATGTGACTTCTTTCTGTGCTGTGCTACTGGAAACTGAATTTCCCGGAGGAACCCACCCGAGGGATTAATAAAGTTTCATCTAATCTAATCTAAGGTAATCTATGGTAAAAAGCCACATCTTAATCCATGCAGACTAAAGAGCCACAGTTCTGCTGGGATATGAAAAACCCCACCTCTCTACCCCTTGTTTGAGTTATTTTAATGTGCTTTTTTTGCATTTACATTATGCCTCATACACTTGCCAGTAATTCCTACTCAGTTGGTGGTATGACTCCATTCTTGCAGAACACCTGATTGTTGTGTAAATAGTTTGAAATGTTTTTTTTTTTTTTAAAAAACCCTTGTCTGCATTTTTAGGTAAACAGCTGCAAAAAACGTTGTTTGCATAACTCTGTTACTTTTTTGAAGAACTATATAATTAATTGCCCAATTGCTCATTATATACTGTATTTTCCAGACAGAGAATTATAGGACTCTCTCCCAAGTCAGATCTATATATTAAAAAAATAAATAAAGAAAGAAAGAAAGAACGAAAGAAAGAAAGAAAGAAAGAAAGAAAGAAAGAAAGAAAGAAAGAAAGAAAGAAAGAAAGAAAGTTGTGTTCTCAAAATTGGAGTTCAAGTTATTTTTTACTTCCAATAGTGTTAACATACTACACAGGTGATGAACAAGATTTTTTTTAATTTTCATTGTAAGTTGGCTAAAGCAGTTAATTAAAAGTAGTCTAACATAAATGTAAATGCTGTAATTTGATTCTTTTAATAAACCATGTAACTTGGATGGATTCGATGCTGCCGTGACCACAGTGTACACGTCTACTGTTGGTCACAGTGGTCCAAGGGACCGCTCAGGGAGTTGGTGTGTGTGCTCAGACACATGAAAAAGTAGAGGGAACATTGCATGTGTGTGTATAGGTATATGTACAGATGGCACGATAGCACTTTTTATGTCCGATGTTCGTGTGTGTGTAACCTTCAGCCAACAGTTATTCATTAAAATTCAATAAAATTGAATTTTATTTTCTTTTGCAAACTTTGGGTGTATTAGTGTATTTTGGTGTATTTTTTGCTTTTTGAACCTTGAGGTTGCTTATGTAGTGTAGTGACCTTCATCATTTTACACTCAAGAAACTGAACATATACATGGGTTGAATGGAATATCTAAATACCCTACATGGGTTGGTCTATTGTTATTTTAAATAAAACTGAAGTGGCTTTAGTGAAATATTAAATACAAAGGTTTGAATCTGTAAAAAGAATAAAGAAAAGAACATCTGGTCCTTAAATTTCTGTGCTAATACTCTTATTTTATAACTCCGACCACCTGCAGTCTCTATGATGGTCATTACTATGCTGTAACAGTTTTGATTTCGGGCTGCTGTAGCTCTGACTTTTCATTGTCCTCTTTTATTTGCAACCCTGTCCTTATTTTAACTCCATCTGGTTTTTGACTTTGACTGATTGGAGATAATGAATTGTGTTATTTTTGCACCACATGTTGGCTAGCTTGACATAGTAAGTTATGTGATAACACAACTGCAAGCAGTGTCATCATGCTGGTGGAAACTTGCCTTTTTTAATTATGTAGCCGTTATTTATATACTTAGCAAACACATGTCCACACAACAAAGGTATTTTCCCTATTTACATTTCCAAACTGTGAATAAATAATATAGCTACACTATATTATGTATTTTGTTGTTTATGTATATTTGTTGTTTATGTATAATTAAGCATTTTCTGCTCTGGGAGGTTAAAAAATTGAAGCTTGATGAGCTTTTTTCACAAAAAATGGAATGACTAATACAAGCGTTGTGGCTATTGTGCTTTTTTTCCAAATTCATAAAATATAATTAAACAAAAACACTTATATATGCTTATATTTATTATTGGTTCACTTAAGCAGACTCATAGGTGGGACTTTAACTCAAAAAAACAGAGAAATGAAACTACAGAACTACAAAATCAACCTTGATTAATAAACCATAATGAAAAAATGACATTGAAACACAAGAAACTCAAAATGCTGGGTCAAGTGAGGAGAATGCATCTACCACCACTTTTTGTTTGGGGTATCGGGAAAGAGAGGAGAGCAAAGAGATACAGGATAAAACTATAGGTGAAAGCACCAGAGTTTAAAAATTGCTAAAAAATATATATATATTATTGGTCCTTTTGTTCAATGTTCACATTGAAGGACATACCAATCAAAAGGAGATAAATAACTCTAAGATTCATCACAGTATTACTGGAGGCCAAATTAATATTATTTATAGTAAATATCTGGTTAGACATCATGTTCCTATTATTACAATAACCTAGGAAAACTATAACCTCCATTTTGTCTGACTTTAAAAGTAAGAAATTAGAGGTCAGCCCGGCCTTTGTATCTTCATAAATGGCCTTAACTGCTTGATTAGTATGATCTGGCTTCATGAATAAATAAAGCTGGTATCATCTGCATAGCACTGCATGCAGTGTCTTCTAATAATATTTCCAAGGGGAAGCATGCATTAAGTAACAATTATTGGTCTCTGTATGAAAACCTGTGGACTCTGTGACTAACTTTTGTGTGAAGAAGACTATTTTCATGCACAAATTAGATGTAATCACATAGTTGTAATTCAGCAGAAGGTGTCTCCAGTGTCAGAGGCCATAAGAAGATCCTTTGTTACGTTTACTAGTGCTGTTTCTATGCTATGACACACTCTAAATCCTGACTGAAACTCTTCAAATAAACCATTCCTTTGCAAATGATCTGTGTATATTTGTCAGACATGTGCAATGAACATGAAAACATGCATCCGTATAGACATGACTTTAAAACAAGACAACATTTTACATTGACAATGAACAAAAATTACAAACTTTAAAACAGATCTACTATAAGACAGCTAAAACACTGAGTTTTATTTGGGTTTTGTTATTATAATCAAGGTTCAGATTTCTTGTACCAGTAGTAGAAGAAAAAGGTTTTGATTATTCTACCTCTTAAGAACCAAACAGGAGACAGTCAAGGTAGCTACTAACTGGTGAACATAGGAGAAGAACTAACCCTTTTTTCTCAGGAGTACTTTATGCATGCACCATGTGTCCTGAAAGACAACTCAAAATAGATTGCAAATGTGCTTAAGATGGTCCTAGACATAAAACTTAGGCTACGTTCACACTGCAGGCGAAAGCGCATCAAATCCAACTTTTTTGACCCTATGCGACCCATATCCAATCATGGTATGACAGTGTGAACAGCACAAATCCAGTATTTTCAAATCCGATCATACTTTCGTATGTGGTACTAAATCCGATACATATCTGATGTTTTAGAAAGCGACTGCTGTTTGAATGGTCATGTCGCATTAAATCCGTCTTTTACGTCACTGACACAAGTGACCAATTATCAGCGCCCGAGAAGACATTGTGAACGCTTCCTGGCCATCCAGTGTAGATGTTAGTGAAACTGTTGGGAAGACAACGTTGGAGAAACGTGAACATTTTATTTGTACTCTATAATCTGCAGATTCTGACAGAAATCTGCAACTATCCTTTGAAGCACCGCTCCTCTCTAAAACAGCAATAAGGATCATTACTAGTCCATATGTAAATAACAAAATAACTTTATAACTTAAAGCAAAATTGGGAAACGTAAAGTCCGAAACAAGTCTTTATATTAACGGCCATCAGTCAAACAATCCTGTATGGTCTGGGTCTAAACAGAGCGCGTTGTGTGTGACGTCTTCTTTTGCGCATTCGGGCCGCTTTGAGGGTTCACACTAGAGCGCGTTTGCTGTCACATTTTATTTGTAGCGTGAACAAGCAGACAAAAAAATCGGATTTGATCAAAAATTCGGAATTGAGCATTAAGACCTGCAGTGTGAACGTAGCCTTAGAGTAGTTCAGAATGTTTGGACTTTAAATATTGATTTGATAAAAATTACACATTTTTTACTAATAAAGGACAACTTTGCAAGAGTTGAAAAAAACTGAAAGTTGACTTGTGTTATTTTTCTCTCTCATTTCATTCACTTCCCGTTTCATAACTGTGATTGTTTGAAGAAAGTGTGCTTCCTGCAGTCATACCAGAAGATGAAGAGTTTCATCGAGGGAGTAAAAGGGAAGGAACATGTCAGGAACAGAGCTGGAGCACAGCGCAGATCCCTTTTCAGTGTCACCTCAACATACAACACAAACACCACTGCATAGTCTCTCTGGCATTCATCTTCCAAGTCCAAAGGTGTATTTTAGTCATATTTGTCTTTCATGTGAGAAATATTTTAATCCTGACAAACTGTGAGGGGGAAAAAATAGTGTCTGTATCTACACGATAATAAGTTCAGTACCTATTACGGAACTGCAGTTAATCTCTACATAGACTAAGGGAGAGTGTGGGTTGGGTACCAGTTTTTGTTCCTCACCTGCAGCAAATAGCTCTTGCATTCACACTTTCCTACCATCCATAAAAATATCAGTACAATTCTTAATGTTTTGGTGTGGAGCCCGTGTTTAGACCTTATAAATCTGCCTAGAATGCATGAAATGATCTGTCACTCCAGGGGCGGATCTAGAGAAATGTGGCAAAATCAAGCCATTTCGTTACACATATGCAGGTGTTACATTCATGTATATAGTTAAAATACATCAAATGCTGTAAGTATACACATGTTTCATATAAACATACTCTACATAGATAAAAAAAAAATGTCTAACTTAGGTTTTACATTCGTTTTATTAGAAACGATCAAATTGTTACAAGCTTAAATTTAAACAAAATGTCAGAAATCTACACTGTCATCAAAATAAAACCCAAACTTTTCTGGATTGTTCTGGATTTCTGGATTGTTATGTTATTAAGATGGGTTAATAACATTCTTTTCACTTTTTTTGGGTGAAGTTATTTTTAAAAATGACCATTCAGACAACTCTTGTGTACTCTAACGATGTAGTACCACAAGAATTGTAGGAATTTTGTGATGTCATTTTTGTCTTCTTTAGAAGTCTACAAGCTTGTTCATTGTTGCTGCAGGTCATCACATCTACATCTAGCCAACCTAACAGCCTGCCAGGTTTCTTCTGCAAGTTTCAGCTCTCTCTCACCTCTATATGTTTTTTTTCCCTTCTGCTTATTTCTTTTGCTACTGTCTTTGTGTTACCTCCTTCGGCCCTCCTGAGATTTATAATAAAATCTTTCACTGCTCACTGGAAGCACTCCAATCTATTCTCTCCTTGTACTTGACCCAAGAGAGAAGGAAAAAAAAACTTCTATTATGTTCAGGGCTTTTTTCTAAGGCGTGCTACCGTTTCATTCTTCTTTAGACGCAGCTATTCAATTTTATTTCATCCTCTCTTCAGTATAGTTGAGCCGATGAGCATGAGGTCCCTCATATTGATCTTTAAATGGATGATGAAAAAAGGCCACTGCCTGTTGGTCAATTGGCCAGCCCTGGCTCTTTTGGCAGTGTCGGCTCTGATTACAGTCCAGGGCCTGGAAATGTAATCCACTTTTGGTGCCTCTTGTCAGCAGGAGTTGTGGGGGCAAGCTTGGAATAGAACTGGAGTCCTGTGATTTTCATAGTATCTATGCAATATTAAAAAGAAACTTGTTTAGACATCTGACTTCACCCAAGCCTGTATTTTACTCATAAAGTCGAAGTGTTAATTATTACAGGACACAGAAGAACTAGGTGGAATCAGGAGACATTTAACATTTTATCTGAACTGTATTAACCTGAGATCCTGTCAAAAGTCAAAATATTTTTGGGGGGTGATTCTTTGCAGCCCACCTCCACTCTAGGTCTGGCACAAATACTCATTTACAATTAATTCAATTAAATTCAGTTCAGAAGTATATTTGCAAAGTAGTGTCCATTTTCACGCTAGCCACCATCACAACATAACAATGTCTGTCTATTCTGGGACAAAGTCAACAAGACTTTGCCTTTTTGAATGATCTTATAATCATACATGTTTGACCCCATAGAAGTTAAGTCCGAAATTAATCAGAAGCATCTTTGCATCATATATACAGTTGTGGTCATAGGTTTACACGCAGACATCATGAATATGAATGTCATGAAAGTTTTGTGCTTTTAATGAAAAATGTTCTTTTTCCAGGATGGAATTATAAAACATTGATATATATAGATACAAAAAAATCTCCACTTTGCTGCCGGTGATCTTTATCCTTCAAGATCAGGTCTTTGCTGTTCCTAGAACTGCGCTGGGATCTGCCACCAGTTTTGAGGTTACTTCCCTGAGTGCTCCCATTACCATGGGGAACACTTTCGAATTCAACCTTCACATAGTCTCCTCTCTCAACCCTTTGTACATCTCGAGTTTCTTTATTGCCAAGAAGCATTGTTACAACATTGACTTCGCCATAACGAAAAACACAGAAATAAAGACTAAGAACTCTGAAACTGATCCATTGGCTGGTCTTCTGTAATGTAATAGTTATTTCCTGTGGTGACCATATTAAAAAATGACAACAAATTATCATTTGCAGGCTCATTTGGAATTTGTATCCAGTTTTGAAAGATTTTCCCATCTAGCATGCACTCTCCAACTTTCCGAATGTCATATTTGCCGCCACTGGTGCCTGATGTGTTCTGTGCACAGGTTCTGCGCTCCTCACCTCTCAGTTTCCATGAACACAAATGGGAGTTTGGGAGGTCCCAGAAAAGGGGCCTGCTACAAAATGTAAAAAGAAAACTACTGAAGATGGAAATTGTACACCTTATTTTAATATTATTGTCCTCAATGAGGCAAAGTTCTAGTTCCAAAGAGGCTATGTTAAGTTTAAATAATGACAGGTATATTTATTGTCATAATCAATGGGCAAGCTGGACTCAGATTCAGTTTATTTATCCCCTGGGTTAGCGACCTAGTTTATGCTTGAATAAGGATGCACTTACAACACAGCTTTAAGCGGCTTAACAAACAACAACAAAAAAAAACATTCCTTTGAAAACAGCCAAGTACACGGATTGGATTGCAAAAGAGTGAAAAAGCAGCCAATGTCAAAAAAGAAGCTTTGAAAGACCTTCAAAAAGGCTAAAGAACTACTGCTCAAAATCATCTAAAAGAAATTACAAGTCTGACAGTTTGGAGACAAAGCTGTCTCTACATTAATTGCATAATTTTCAGTTGAAACTGTTTTCAATTAAGCTAAACCCTCTAAAACCCAGAGTAGACAATCCGAACCAAACCGATGAACTTACTGATGCAATAAGATAAGCTTTCATATATATGGACAACTCTCCTCAATACTTTCCGCACACACTAAACTACTGCTTTCATGTTAAATTATAAACTTCATGGAGTTTAGAGAATGCAAGTTATTGTTTTGGAATAATAGCGAAGCACAAATTACTGTCTTTTGACTCAAAATCACTGCATCATGTTGGTGTACAGTCTTAAAACACAATAATTCGCATTTACTCTGTAATTTAGAATAATTTTTCCTTATCCGGGTAAGCTATCCCTCTCATCCGAGAAGCTTCTTTAGTTCTAAGGTCAAATTGTGGAGAGTCCCAGATTTAAACCCTATGGGAGTGTCTCCCCAAGAGGGACAATGGACCTCCTAATGATCCTCTACCTCTACCTAATCACACGAGCCAAGGTGTGAAAACGGGCGTAAGTCACAAGTTATCAGGTGAACTCATTGTGAAACCTAGACCCACCCTATCATGTGATTTCCTGAAGTCAGAAGACCCAGTATGTGAGTGGGCGTTAAGGTATCTGGGAAGGGATTTCAAAACTGGATTGTAGATGGCAGACAGTTGGTGTCGTTAGCCACCGCCTTTGTTCAAAGAGTGTCATTCACAGTGGACATAGATGGCTTCTTTTTCCGAGATAATTCCGAGATGGTTTAGCAGAATAAAAGTTCCAAAGGTAGAACTTAGACTTATTAATTATCTGCTCCCCTGTTGCAGCATATTAATACAACATAAATGGAGCATATACTGCAGATACCACAACAGGCTGCTGTTTTCATTAGCAATAAAAATGTTGGACAGGTATTTCTGATCTGACATAATGTAGTATGCTACATTGCACTTACTGTAGATTCTTCTGGGGAAGATGGATAACTGCACTGACATGGACAGAGGTGATACAAATTGTGATGAGAACAATCACTCGGCTTGACTTTGTCCATCTGGTTGTTAGCAATTACAATGACATTGCTCAGTCCCAAGCATAATCGCCTTCTCCCAGTTGGAGGCAATATTTAACGTCAGCTTGACTGCACAGAAATAACTGACTGGCTTTGGATTCTTGAGCCTCCCCACTGGCTTGAGATCAAATCGCACTACAGCTTTCATGCTCAGGTCTCCCCTACTCTGTTTCATAATCTACTTCCTACTCTGCAAATCAGTGGAACAGGACAGAAAGAATTCCAGTGTGTGCACTGCCCACTGTTCTGAAAACCATATTGAAACTCTATTACTAACTTTAACATACATGTTGTTCAAATGGCACTACCCTCAAATCCAATCAGCAAAACGATAGGAAAGAGTTACATGATGTCGCCCCCTCTGCAGCTCATGAAAAACTGCCATGAAACCTTTAAGGGCAATTTACTGACGTAACAGTTTGATGTCATGCCACCCCTGGTCTTACAGGTAGCTTCATACTTCTGAAAGTGAAAGTTCCAGGATATATGATAATCTGAAACAGTGGCAAAAATATGATTTAAAAAATCTACAGTGAAATCACAAGATAAAAATGAAATGGCTATTGCTTGACAGCAAGTTTTTACTGCAAGAATCTGTGCCCTAAACTGCCAGCAGACTTCAAGTGGTCAAAAACCCAACATGATGCCTTCCTTTTGACCTTCTGGTCTAAATCATCACAAATGACAATCCTAACACTAACGATGTATTTTCAAGAAGTTCAAGTAGAAGTTTATTGTCATTTTGTGAGGTATTTCGAGAAATACCGAGGCTGAAACAAAATACTGTTTCTCAACAGCCTCTGCAGTGCAATAGTCAATACAAATTGAAAAAGATAAAAAAAAAAAAGCAGTAAAAAAGGCAGTAATAAATCGCAGCACTAATTAAGGATAAATAACATAAATTCTAAATCTAAATTCTAAAACAAACTCAAGTTTAAATAGTCACACTCATTCAGATAGCAGCAGTCCTTTCACAGAAGGGGATAATTAGATCAGATAATGTGTGTATCTATCTGAAGATTATATTGTATGTATGGGTGTGTGTTTGCGTGTGTGTGTGTAGACAGGGGGCATCACAATCTGCTTGTGGCTCTTACAGTATAGGTGTGTGAATAGCTGAATGGATGGGAGGGGGTACAGTCCATTTACCAGTCTCACAGCTCGTTCAAAGAACCCTTCCAGCATCCTGGTGGTTCTGCAGCTGATGCTCCTGTTCCTCTTGCCAGATGGCAGGAGGGAGAACAGGCCATAAGAGGGGTGGTGGGAGTCTTTGATGATGGAGACAGCTTACGCTGCAGCGTATGCAGCGCTGTTTGTAGATCTCTTCGAGAGACAAGAGAGGGGCAACAGTCATCCTGGCATTCTTAACAGTCCTATTGAGTTGTCGCTTCTCATAGGACTTGCAGCTGCCAAACCAAGATGTAAAACTTTGTGTCAGGATGTTCTCCATTGTGTCTCTGTAAAAAGTTGTGAGGTGAAGGGTGGAGAGTCCTGCATTTCTGAGTCTGCTGAGGGAGTGGAGATGCTATTTTGATAACTGCTGTGGTATTAGTAGAGAAGGACAGATCATCAGCTAGGTGCACACCCAGGAACTTAACACTGCTGACCCTCTCCACAGCAGCACCATCTATAGTGTGGTGTGTGGTGATCGCTGCAAGACTTCCTGAAATCGATCACCATCTCTTTTGTTTTGTTCACATTGATGGTGAGATTATGGGATCTACACCACACTTCAAGCTGCTCCACGCCCATTCTATAAGCTGACTCATCATTGTCAGTGATGAGACCAATCACTGTTGTGTCGTCTGCGAACTTCACAGTGTGGTTAGTGCTGAATCTGGCCCTTCAGTCATGTGTGAGTAGACTGAACAACAGCGAGCTCAGGACACCCCCCCTGAGGAGAGCCTGTACTCACTAAGATAGTCTTTGATGTGTGGCTGCCCACCTTGACTGTTTGTTGCCGCTTTGTCAGGAAGCTGAAAACCTAATTGCAGGTTGCAGGGGCCATGCTTAGTAGCATCAGCTTTTCCACCAACTGCTTGCTTTGGAATGATTGTGTTAAAAGCTGAGTCGATGAAAAGGACTCTGGCATAGGTGTTCTTCCTCTCCAGGTGGGACAGCATAACGTGGAGTGTGGTAGAGATAGCATCTTCTGTGGATCGGTTGGTTCTGTAACTGAAGGGGATCCAGGTCTTTTGGGAGACTGTCCGTGATGTGCTCCAAAACCAACGCTCGAAGAATTTACTCACAATTGGTGTGAGGTGAAATTATTACTATTATTAATATTATTATTATTTTTGTGTGTGTCTGAAATATTAAACTCTCTTTTTTTGTTCCTTGATTGCGAAGTCTTACGAGAATAATAATTTCATAAAAACAAAAAAGACTTTCACATTACCCTTGGTTAGAAGCAGGGCTAGGATTAGAGTTAGGGTCATCACCAATCACAACTGCGCCCATTCTACCTTATTCCAGTTTACACCGGAAAATAATTGTTGCTACATATTAATATAATACATCAAATCAAATCAAATCAAATCACTTTTATTGTCACATCACATGTGCAGGTACACTGGTACAGTACATGTGAGTGAAATTCTTGTGTGCGAGCTTCACAAGCAACAGAGTTGTGCAAAATACAATAATGTAAAACAAGCAAAATATAAAAATGGCTAATCTAAAAAGTAATAAATATATGTACAATATGTAAAGGTATATACATTACTGAATGTGTATACTAAATATGTTTTTCTACGTGTGTGTGTTTGAGTGTGTATATAGTATGTATATACATGTTTTACAAATGAAATAAAGTAAACAATAAAATAAGATATATAAAATATACAGAGGTTGGTATGTGCAAAACAGTGGTATTTATATACAGTATGGAGTGCATAATGTTGAAGTTCCAGTAGTGAGGGTGAGGTGTCTATGAAGTGTTCAGCAGTCTGATGGCCTGATGGAAAAAACTGTCTCTCAGTCTGCTGGTACGGGACCGGATGCTGCAGAACCTCCTTCCTGATGGTAGTAGTCTGAACAGTTTATGGCTGGGGTGACTGGAGTCCTTGATGATCCTCCCCGCTTTCCTCAGGCACCGCTTCCTGTAGATGTCTTGGAGGGAGGGAAGCTCACCTCCAATTATCCGTTCAGAGCACCGCACTACTCTCTGGAGAGCTTTGCGGTTGTGAGCGGTGCTGTTGCCGTACCAGGTGGTGATGCATCCAGTGAGGATGCTCTCAATGGCACAGCGATAGAAGGTCCTGAGGATGCGGGGGCTCATGCCGAATCTTTTCAGTCTCCTGAGAAAGAAGAGGCGCTGCTGCGCCTTCTTCACTGTTTTGTTTATGTGTACTGACCACGTAAGATCCTCAGCCAGATGTACACCAAGGAAGCGGAAGCTGCTCACTCTCTCCACAGCGGCGCCGTTGATGGTGATGGGGGTGTGTACTCCTCTGCACCTCCGGAAGTCCACTATCAACTCCTTTGTCTTTGCGACGTTGAGGGTGAGATGGTTGTCTTGACACCAGTGGGTCAGGGCGCTGACCTGTAGGCCGTCTCATCACCGTTGGTAATAAGACCCACCACTGTAGTGTCGTCCGCAAACTTCACAATGATGTTGGAGTTTCTAGTGGCCGTGCAGTCGTAGGTGTAGAGTGAGTACAGGAGAGGGCTCAGTACACACCCCTGTGGAGCACCAGTGTTCAGTGTGATGGCGGATGAGGTGGTGCTGCCCAGTCTGACCACTTGGCGTCTGTCAGACAGGAAGTTAAGGATCCAGCTGCCGAGGGAGCTGCTCAGTCCTAGATCCTGCAGTTTGCTCACGATGGGGTCAGGGCTACAGGTCGCCAGTCGTTCAATGAGGAGATGGTGGAGGATTTGGGTACAGGGACGATGGTGGCCATTTTGAAGCAGGCTGGGACTACAGACAGAGAGAGGGAAAGGTTGAAGATGTGTGTAAACACTCCAGCCAGCTGAGCCGCGCATGACTTGAGGACGCGGCCGGGAATCCCGTCCGGACCAGTAGCTTTGCGTGCGTTCACCCTCCTGAAGCACTTCCGCACATCCTCCTCAGACACAGTGTGCGCACTGACGTCATCCGCGGTGCGCACACTGTCCGGTCTCGTGGTGTTCGCTGTGTCGAATCTAGCGTAGAATACGTTTAGATCCTCACACAGAGAGGCCGTGGTCTGCGGTGTGCTGGTTTTCCCTCTAAAGTCTGTGATCGTGTTTAGTCCCTGCCACATACTCCGAGGGTTGTCAAAATGTTGCTCCACCTTGTCCCTGTACTCACGTTTGGCTGCTTTGATCGTCTTCCGGAGTTGGTAATGTACGCACATTACCAACTCCGATGTAGTCTCCACAGTCTATGTGTTCGCGGAGGCAAAAGCGGTGCTCCGTGCCGCCAGTGCTGTGCGAACATCTCCGTTAATCCAGGGTTTTTGATTTGGGAAGGATTTAACTGTTCTGGATGGGACGACATCTTCCACGCATTTTCTGATAAATCCGCAGACTGAGTCTGTGTACTCATCAATGTCTTTAGCAGCCACGTGAAACATTTCCCAGTCCGCGTGATCAAAACAGTCCCGCAGCGTAGACTCCGATTGGTCCGACCAACGGTGCACCGCCCTCAGGGTTGGAGCTTCCTGTTTCAGCTTCTGCCTGTAGGCGGGCAGGAGCAGGATGGAGCGGTGATCTGATTGGCCGAATGGGGCGCGGGGGAGGGCTTTGTATGCATCCCGGAAAGAGGTGTAACAGTGGTCAAGAAGCCGGTCTCCACGAGTGCTGAAATGGATGTGTTGGTGTAGTTTTTGTGAGACTTTCTTCAGGTTACCCTTATTAAAGTCCCCGGTCATGATAAACGCCGCCTCTGGGTGTGCGGTTTCCTCACTGCTGATCGCGCTGTACAGTTCCCTGAGTGCTCGGTCATTGTCGGCTTGTGGGGGAATGTAAACCGCCGTAATAATCACTGCTGTGAATTCCCTCGGTAGCCAGAATGGCCGGCACTTAATCATCAGGTACTCCAGGTCCGGTGAGCAGAAAGATTTGACCGGGTGCACGTTCGCATAATCACACCAGCTGTTGTTGATCATGAAACATACACCACCGCCTCTGCTTTTCCCAGTAAGCTCCTGTGACCTGGAGCATGCTGGGGTGGGGTTCCAGCTGGGGTCTACAAGAAGCTGGGGTTCCAGCTTCTTGTAGAATTAGTGCCAAGGAGCATTAAAGCAGTTTTCAAAAATGTATAGTGAAAAAGAAGATAAAGCATGCCAGGTGTGATGTTGAGTGCAGGAAGAGGCCATACCACAGAAATCTGGCTGCTACGTTTTGATTGGCTTCATCTTATTCAGATCTTATTCTAAGTCAAACGTGAGCCCCTGTAATATATATTGGAAAGCAAAAGGTATTTTGAGATTCCAACACCACAGCAACATACTTTGTGCATACATTACATAAATAGAAAACAAAGTTTCTTACCTTTTCTGTCATCTATCAGAGAAAATTCAAAGAATTCCTTACACTTACAGTGAGAGGCTCATGTGATTGTATTTTGCTGTGAAGAGCATTTTACAGGGATTGTTTGGGTCTACTTGTTCCCTCTTGGGTAACAAGTGGCAATCAATACAAAGGTGTTCTGGGTAATCACCATTATCCATTTTTCTCCTGATGCCGTCATCACAAGCACATGAAGAGTCAATGGATGTTTTCAGTATAATAATGATGTGAACCATGAGCTATGTACAGTGACCTGCACAGGACACAAACACTGCAACTTAAGAAAAACATCAGCAGAAAGAAAAACACTGCAAAATCATAAAATAACAAAATGAAAGTTGAAGAAAACAAAATCTCACAAGCAACAGAAGTGCTGTGTTTTGTGTGCTTTTGCAAATTTTTTCATGTTGCTTGTGTTTTCTTAAGTTGCAGTGCATCTGACCACTGAAGGTCAGCATACATAGCTCATGATTTGCATCATTACCTTACCAATGGCTCTTCATGTGCTATGGATGGAGGCATCAGGATTGAAATGCATGGTGACTACCTAGAACACTACTCTAGGGGAACAAGTAGATCCAATCAGTGCCTATAAAATGCTCTCCAGATGACCTTTTAGGGCCACCATAGATATAATCTATACACACTCAATTCAGCCCAGTGAATCTATGGAAGATTTTGAACCATGTGCTAAGGAATGGCATCCATCACCGTCATCAAATTATGAAGGAATGTCTTTGGGAAGAAAAGTATTCCATCCTTCCAGTGGGGTTCCAGCTTCTTGTAGAATTAGTGCCAAGGAGCATTAAAGCAGTTTTCAAAAATGTATAGTGAAAAAGAAGATAAAGCTAGTTATCCTTCAGGTGGGCGTCCATGTGATTAACAAATCACAACTGTGTAAGCATAAATTATCCCTCACATCCTTACTCAGAACCACCCCTTCTTCAGCATCTCCACTGAGCTCCAGGCTGTGTGGAGCTCTAACAAATGGCGATATTGGCTATGTTTGTCTTATAAATATAGTCTTATTATTATTTTTTAAATTTCAGCAGTGTTCAGATAAAAGATATAGTTTTAGAATTCCACGGTCAGCTGTTTTAACAAATAGTTGAACTATTAAACAAATAAGTAGTAGTAGTGTTTTTAAAATATTGAGGTTTTCAAGTAGGCTTGGTGCTGAAAACAATTAAAGTCATCTCAAAAACTAACAACCGTGGTTCTTCCGATTTCTACTAGAGGTTTGCTCTAAAAGTGAGTTAGTCCCCACAGACTATATAAATATATCTACGGTGATCCTACCCATTGGTTTCTGATGTACTCATCTAACAAATTTTTAAATCACAAATCATTAGCCAATAAGCCTTTCACAAAATAATCCTAAACTTTTAAATGAAATGAAATAATGGCTCATCTGGAAAAGTGATTACGCGGATCTAGTTAGAAAGCCATTTTCCTATAGACTTGATAGAAGTCATTCTGCAATCACAGGAAGACTTCTGAATGGGCAATAAAAAGATTAAATGCATTTCTACATTGGCTTCAATTTTCAGATCTGGTAGTACATCCAATGAGTCAATGATGCAATAGGTGACAATGGGTGATGGTTATGTCCATTTTTTTTTTATATACGTCTATCGTACCCAGACAGTATGCACACCACTTTTTTAAGACTCTTTTTTGTACTGCACAGGATATCTGCAAACTAAAATATGAATAAAAATAAGAACTCAGATTACATTAGTTATTATTACTTTCTTATCTTTAAATCATGTAAGTACTCTGGCTTTGAAAATGCCATAATGTAGTAAACTGACATCGTTTTCTCAAAAACGGATGAGAAAAGGCTCATGCCACCCATTGAGCCTTAGTTAACAGATACAAAGTTAACAGATACAAAGCATATACAGAACTCAGAATTTAAAGTGTTTTCCATCACTTTATATCTCACTAAAACAGCTTCACTTAAAGGACTTTTGTTTTTTGTGGCATCAAGGGCACATCAACATGTCAACTTTTAAAGTGCTGTATGCGATCACGTGTAGCTCCAAAAAGAGAGCTAGACACAGTATGTTTACTACTTTGTCTTTTGATCCCATGTGTCACAGGCAGCACACAGATGCCTGACCAGTGGGAGCATATACACAAAGACACACACACCTGACACAACATCAAAAGCCTCTACACAATTTATCAACACTATATCAAAGCGCTGCCCTTGGGTCCTGGATCACAAACATACCCACCGCAGTGGTGTCACAGCCCACCGCTCTGCTCTTCAAACATCTATATTCTCTGGAATTGTGACACCATCTTTTCTCCTCCAAGGTAAACTCTGATGAATGACTGCACTTTATTAAACTTGTGAAAGAAAGAAGCAAGTGAAGATTCACTGTACACAGAGGAATAAATCTTGAAAGGTGACACTGTGGGATGTTAACAAACCATCATTCTTATGTGTCAATCCATAGTTTTCATGTGATATCAGCGGGATATGCCCACCTGGCAGGTAAAGGGTACAGTACTGCGGTCCTTTGCCCTCCAACCATCCATTGAACGCTTTTGTGTTTATTTTAGCTAAAATGCCAGATAGTTGCTGTGTGATTAATCAACATTTATTTACAGCTGCCAGAAGAGTGTAGAGTATGGCACCAATCTTGCCTTGCAGTCCAAATTAACCACAGCCACCCAGCTCATTTAAACTGTAGAAATGGTTTAATTGACATTGGAAAAATACTGTCAACTGTACTGTTATGATACGATATCAGTGTGGCAAACAGGGGCGGATCTAGAGAAATTTCTCTAGAAAATGGGTGGCATGGAAATCAAACAGGGTGGCAAAATCAAAGCCACTTTTTTTTTACACATGTGTAGGTGTAACATTCTGTAATATGTATTATATATGGTTAAAATACATCAAATACAAATATGTTCTTTAGCTCACATAATTAACCATTTCAGTTACTTAAAACATGCAAATTTTGATTTTATGCACTGTATAGCCTGTATCATAAATAAGTATGTAGTATGTAGTCCAATAAGTATAAAATCCAGAAAGCTACAAAACATGGGGTGGTTCATTTACAAACACAAGTCTAACCTTAACTTCACACTCTTTTTTTATTAGAAATAATCAGATTTTTACATGCTTAAATTTACACAACATGCCAGAAATCTGCACTGTGATGAACACATTTTTCACCAACATCTCAAAAACTATTAAAGATCAAAGGTGACTGGAATGACCGTTATATTAAACAGTTTTAAAGGTAAGGTTTGAAAAGCACATGCCAACTGAGAGTGTACCTGTTGAATTCAGATGGAAGACAGGTGTGGTTTGCTTCAGTGCAGGAAACCCTTTACGGCCTGATGATGCCCATAAACTGGCATGCTGGAATACACACACACACGCGCACACACACACACACACACACACACACACACACACACACACACACACACACACACACACACACACAGCCCCATTCACCTATCTTAGTGAGGACCTTCAGTGACATAATGGTTTCCCTAGCCCCTTACCCTAACCCTTACCCTAAACCTAACCATAACCTAATTGTAACCCTGACACTAAAACCACATTTTCAGCCTCAAAAAGGCCTTCAAACTTGTGAGCAATGTTCCCTCTAAGCTGCGCACGTGCGTACTTGCGCACTGCTGGCACGGTCTCTGCGCACAGAAAATCTGCGTTGCGCACAAAAAAAAATCTAACCTGAATTGAAATTAAAATTAATACTTTAACAATTCTGTTTTGCAGTGTTAGTTAGTAAGTGACTGGCTGCTCCACCTTGGGATTAGAACGATGCCACCTTATCCCATAGTCCAGCCAATTACGCAATATACATTTGTATGTACGCAGCTAATCAACGTCGTTGACAGGCTATGACAGCGTCCTTATGTGCCGACACCGGAGTTTTAGCTGGCAAAGCGGCGTGGCTGATGTGGAGTGAAGCCACGTTAATGACAACGTGTACAACCATTGGAGATGTGAGCAGGACAGACGGAACAACTGACGGAAAAAGTGTGGACTTTATACCAGTTTTTAAATTGTGTTGATAGGCCACGCAAAACCAGAGTTATGATAAAAATATATGCAATGTTTGGTTTTCTTCCTGAATACTATCGTTGTTTATATTTAACAAAATAGCTGCAAAAAACTTTGTTGTTTGCCAAACTGAGATACTTTTTTGAGGAGTAACTATATAATTAATTGCCCAACATTGATCATTATATACTGTATTTTGCAGACAAAGTTACAGGACTCTCTCCCAGACCACAGACTCATACTCATAATACAAGTCAGAGCTATATTAAAAAAAAAAGAAAAAAAAAAAGAAAGTTGTGTTTTCAAAATTGGAGTTCAAGTTATTTTTACTTCTAGTAGTGTTAACATACTACACAGGCCAATGGCTAGATTTTTTTTACATTTTCATTGTAAGTGGGCTAAAGCAGTTTAAAAGTAGTCTAACATAAATGTAAATGCTGTAATTTGATTATTTCAATAAACCATGTAACTTGGATGCATTAGATGCTGGCGTGACCACAGTGCACACGTCTGATGTCGCTCACAGTGGTCCAAGGTATCGCTCAGGGAGTTTGTGTGTTCGCGCAGACACATGAAAAATTAGAGGGAACATTGCTTGTGAGGACTGGTGAGTGTGTCCTCACAAGTGACTGTTGGTTCTCACAAGTATGGTAGAATGCAGATTTCGGTCCTCGCAAAGATAGCTAGACAGGAACACACACACACACACGCCCGTTCAGCTATCTTAGTGAGGACCTTCATTGACATAATGCTTTCCCTAGCCCCTTACCCTAACCATTAAAAATGAATGTCTAACCCTAACCCATATCCTAAACCTAACCATAACCTAATTGTAACCCTGACACTAAAACCACATTTTCAGCCTCAAAAAGGCCTTCAAACTTGTGAGGACCGGCGTGTGTGTCCTCACAAGTGACTGTTGGTTCTCACAAGTATAGTAGAATGCAGATTTCGGTCCTCACAAAGATAGCTAGACAGGGGTGAAAATCCAAACTCTACCTACATCATATATAATGAATATACTGGGAGAGATTGAGAGATAGAAACTTATGTCTGTAGCACTTATGTCACTGTAAGACAGATATAAAAGCTACTAGAAAAGTTCTAGGTTTGCAGGAGTGGTGGAGCAAAGCAAAATGAAGAGACCAGAACCGGAAACCTTTAAATGAAACAAAAAACATATAGACAAAACGAAATCTGTGGCAGCTCAGTAGGTCACACTTAACCTTCCATAGTTCAAGATAGTTTTAGTTAACCCAACTTTGTTCCAAATTACACACCTAGGTTATTCTTTAAGCTTCAGTTCTTGATTTAATCTAAAACCTTCAGTTTCACATCTAAGACTTGCCTGTTCGGTGCAGGGCTGATAAAGCCAATGTAGTGATATGAGCTCGTCTAACTTGTGCCCACTACTAATCCCTCTGAGCAGTTTCTGTCTTTCCTTCCATGAGCAATAAATTGCTATCAAAAACCCAATTTGGTGCATTGACCCTTTAACACTGAATTTCTATAGAGAAATCTGGTTTGGCTCAAAACAAGAAAACAACATCAGCATATAACATCAGTCAATCAGAGGAGGAAAAATCAGAGGTTCTGACTCCAGCTTGTCAGTCAGGTGAAGAAAAAGTCTGTGTACTCATTACTGTCAAAAAATTTGGCATGACGTCTTCATTCAGAATGAATTCAAGTATTATTTCCTCCCTGTCACATTGTGCCATCACAATGCATGCAGTGGTGTGGCTGATCCCAGTACTCAACCAAGCTCTATGGTTTAGATGAGCTGTGGGCCCACACCCACCAAATGTGCCAGCAGTTCTGTGTTCCTGTACATTTAAAGGATGTAAGTAAAGTTGTAGATGAGGCTCACACTGGCTCAAAAAAAATATAGTTTTTAGTTATGGTATCTATTTCTTGCGGACTGAAGAAACAATAAATACAAATTTGCATTGTGCAAAGAGTACTGCATCACTAACTTTCGTTGTGTGCATTGTTACTTTTATTATAAAAACATTTGTATAATCATTTAATGCATTTCTTTTTTCAAGGTGGATGCAGACTTCCTTGTATTTGTGCTGTCACCTGACTTCGGTGAGAATGGCCCAATCAGAAGACAGCGAGAGATGCGTGTAATCAGCTTACTTGAAGATTTCTATCAGATGTTGAAAGATGATGGTAACAGCACATAAATCTCTCTGGAATTACGAGAATCAGGATCTGAGAATAAAAGCAGGAGCCTACAGGCAGCACCGTCATACCAGCTGGTATGGTATTTTAGTGAGTGAAATCCTTTTGTGTGGTATCTCTTCTTACTTCTCCTTTTCTTCTGACTTTAAAAATCAAAAGGCAGAAAAGCAACAATAAAAGTTAAAATCTCAACGTGTTTTCTAATTTTTTGGGACATAATTTTAGAGACAACCTTAAATATTATTTATTACTTACCACTTTGTTCTTTCTTGCTTATGTCTGAAATGTAGGTGAGAATAATGTACACTTGGCACTGTCTTTATGGATTCTTAGTTCAATTGGCTTTACAATAGATGTCCCTGGTGCAAGATCCAGGCACAACCCTGCCATATGCGCCCAATGCAGTTCACAGAAACAGTGCCAGAGCCTTAAAACTATTAAAGAGCCTTGAGAAAACAAGTTCTCTGGGAAAGGCTTCATTATTAATCACAGTTTGATGCACTTGTTTGGTGGAGTGGGGCTCGGGCTGCTGCTCTCTTCCTCTGTAGCCTTTCTCTTCACACCTGTGCAAACCTCTTTAGAAACTGGCAGAGTTTCTAACGATACCTCTGCCCTCTAAGCTGTAGTCCCTGACTCTCCAGCGGTTTGTCATCTCACTGTCTTCTGTTCGATAAACGGAAATCGAACCCTGGATGTCAACAGCCTCACCATCACTCTGGTGATGGTGAGGCTGTTGACATCCAGGGTGTGGGCACAGTTCCTCTGGTCTGTCTTCAGCACAGAAATACCCCCCTTCTCGAGAAGTACTAGAGAGTACATGCTCCTCCAAATGCGGCCGACAAATGCGTCCTCCTTTTCCCCAGATTTGAAGGATGGGTCGGATGTATCCTTCGTGGCCCAGCCTATCCCAGAATTCATAGCACAGCCCAGCCAATTCCAGTTTCCAACAATGGCAGCAGCTACTTAGTTCTAATATTACTCTTATTACTCTTTCTGGGTTACAAAATAAACTTTTAAGATATTTTCAGGCGAGAATGTAGCTGTGTAAACTTCCAATATCTGCTCCATTTATCAAGACTTCACATATTTGCAAAAGTGCTCTGACGTTTTCGGAGACATCTGTTACCCACCAGCTCGATAGCTAGCCGGGGGTTCAAGGCTCACTAGAGCTGGTGAGAACAGCGAACTCCCGGCACATCATTTTCAAACCGCGGTCTTTCGCTACTCAGGTTAAACGTGATATATAAGTCACTTAGATAACTTAAAAGTGTTATTTTTTGGCTTTTTTCAGTGTTTTGTTTGTTCCTGAGTAAATCGGTTTGACTGAGATTAAAGTTAGTTTTCAGCTGAATAAACATCAAACAGATAACTGATTAAACAGAAGTGTGAGATAGTCAAGAATTTACTCCACTGTCCTGATATATCTTTAGAGAACAAGTAGCAGATGGCTGAGTTTATTAAACTCCACCGAGACAGTTGGTCACGCAAATCTGAAGGCTACACCGTCCAATTTCACAGCCACTCACTTCTGGCGTACCCGGCCTTTGAAGGAACTTCCCTACATGGACCGGGTAGGTTGGGTCCTTCGGAGCATGCTACCCCTCAATTTGGACACAGCTGTGGTTTTCTTTCAAGGTTTTACAACTTTGGAAGTACTTCGTAAAATTTTGAGTTTTACAGCACTTGTAGAAAAATCTCCTCTTAGTGCTCTCACATGAAAACCAAATTTGATTGTTGGCTTCTGCCTATATTCCTGCCCAGGGCTTGACTGGGACAAAAAATCGGCCCGGGCATTTTGACTAGAGACCGGCCCACCAGGTGTTAAGACCATAGAGCCTTTGAATGAAAACAGACACTGTTGTGACAGTGATGTACACTGTCTTGTTGGTATATGTATGATTTCTATACATTTTATGTCAGATAAAAACTTTGGTTGTAAGATTCAGATAATTATTTAATAAAAGCTAGACATTTTAAATGAGAAGAAGAAAGAAAAGTATTTCTTTGTGCCCCCTTTCCCTGTTAATGCCCTACCTGGCCCCCTGGCAAAACTTTGCTAGACCCGCCCCTGCACAGTTACCAGTTGTCAGCTACAAAGGATCCCGGTGTTACTTGTCTCTCAGAAACAGTTCATAACTTCCCTTCAACTCATTCATGCCACCTAAAAGGGAAACCTGTTTCTCCATCACCTGTTCAGCTCTGATGATTCATTAAGGACATCTCCTGGTTTCATCTTCATGTTTCCCTCTCACCACATATCCAAACCGATATCAGGACCAGCAGCTTTTACAGCTGTGGCTCCAGCAAACATCAGCTGATACTAGAAATTAATATTAAATAAATTCTAACAACAGCTGATCAAGCTTAAACGTGCTGCTGTTGTTTCCTGCTGGTTTCCTGTTTCTGGCACAAAGTGGGCGATAAAAAAACAAGTGAGAAAAGCCGATCAGCTGATCATTGATCAGTTTCATGATTGAAGTAGCAACAGGAGAGGGAGGGGGAGAGAATGAGAGCAGAAGAGGCAGCTGTGCAGCGTAAAGACAGAATAACTCCAGCTTTGTGTCTTTTTCAATTGTAGCTGAAGCACGGGACAAACTGTGTTCCTTTTCAGCTCAATACGAAACGCGTAATATTTTCTCTGAATAAGGGACGATTCTGTTTTTTACAGGTCGGTTGGCAACTCTACTAACTAACCTTGAAAATAAAGTTCACTATCAGTAACATCATAGCACCCACCAAGCTGTATAGAAACTCTGTCATGCTAGCTAGTACCCAGTACGAGTTATTGTAACTGACAGTAAAAAGTCAGCACAACGAAAATAAACTACACCTAAACTTGGTTTGTATCTGACCCAGATAGACTGCAGGTCATAACTTCTTACCTGAAGTTCAGTTCACCTGATACTCGGACCGGCGGCCACCTCAGGTCTCCCCTCCTCCTGCCTCCACTTTCCCTCATCCATCTGCTGGCCTCTGTGGAAGCTCTGCCACAGCCACTACAAAGCCAATCCACCACCTTTCATTGTTTATGTCGTCCCCCCCCCCCTCCAAAAAAGACATTGGTCCATAAAAACGAAAAATCACCATCGGCCCACCAGGCAAATGCCCGGTATGCCCGATGGCCAGTCCAGCTATGTACCTGCCGCACAACACGTCATCCTCATCACCAAGCGACGTGGAGTGATAAACATTTATTATTTATTTATTCAGAATAAGTTTCCTATAATTATCAGAATTTGAAAATAATAATTCTCATTTAGTTTCACAGTTTCGAGTCATAACTTTTTAAAATAATTGAATTACTGTCATATGTAATGTATTTTTCTAATCATTAATTCATCACTTTATAAATAATAAGTATCAATAACTGAAAGTCATAATGAAAATTCATCACGTTAAGTAAGTCTGTTTATTTCTTTTGTTAAAATTAGCTGAGTTAGTCCATCAGATTTCTTTTAAATATTTAAAGAAAAGAAATTATCTTCATGCGGAAAAAATAAATGAATGAACGAATAAAAAATGAATATATAAATAAACAATATGTGTACAGTAAAGTTGGTGTACTGTCAAATATTGTCGCAGCATTTAACTTTGCCTTTGATAAAGAGTTTTGGGGGGGTTTCCACTGTTGTACAGAGTACAGAGTGAAATTTAACTGAAATGTGTAACAAAGGCTTGTGTACAGTGATTCAGGTAAATTTCACTCTGTATAGAGTCTGACCACACTTTAAACTATTTAACAAACGCAAATTTCAAGCTTTCATAATGTCAGGGGTCTGGATCTGAGCGACCCAGGGTCCCTGAGCAGTTATGGACGTGTATTATATTATATGTGTTTTTGCTGCTCTGCGCTGCTATTCCTGTTGTCCACGTGTGTGTGTGTGTGTGTGTGTGTGTGTATTTAGGCAGGTGTGTGTGTGTTTGTGTGGGTGCAGCTGTGACAGGCACCTTCAGGCCTGGTGGGTGTGGCCCTGTCAGGTGGTTGGCCACACCTGAAGACCATCACACACCTGCAGCTGATCAAGCCTCGTCGGAGGAGCTACTCAAGAGTGTGGTGGAGCTCTCTCCGACGCCGGATTATTGTGTGACTTCACGTTAGTCTCTTGGCAAGTTAGTTAAGGTTAGTCTGCTGCATTGTGGTGTTTCTGATGGCTGCCTCTTTGTTATTCCCCAGGAGGAGTGTGGAGACGAGAGGGCAGCGAGCACGGGGTGCTCAGACACTGAGGAGCGGAGACAAAGAACACTAACACTGGGAAGAGGACATGTCACGGGAGTCGGTAACACACTGGGGATCTATTGTTATTTTCCTGCACTGTAAATAAACGCACTGTTGCATCAAAGAGGCCAGCATTTGGGTCCTCCTTCCCCTCATCCCCACGGTTGGCCAGCGCAAACCGTGACACATAAATTTCGATCTGTTACACTTTTACAATAGCCTATGAAGTTTAGT
Source organism: Pelmatolapia mariae (assembly GCF_036321145.2). Classification (NCBI taxonomy): domain Eukaryota; kingdom Metazoa; phylum Chordata; class Actinopteri; order Cichliformes; family Cichlidae; genus Pelmatolapia; species Pelmatolapia mariae. The sequence goes on along the minus strand of NC_086243.1, from coordinate 4,124,088 downwards.
ATTTAAACTAAATAAGCTACTGCATTTATGAAATTTTTATTGAAAACTCTCTCCATAAATGTTGTAAAGTCAAATAAAACTGGCAAATTAAACTTTCTACACCGCACCAGCTTCTTTTATCCAGTATAGCCTCATAAAATCAGACAGCTGTGGCATTATCCAAAAACACCAAGATGTACCAGAATAACAGGAAGAGTATAGAGAAGGATAGAAACACCTCATAACCCAAAGCACACCACATTATCTGTCAAACATGATGGAAGTAATGTTATGGCGCAGGACTACCTGCAGTGGAATCAGGTCACTGGTCCCCTCAGATGATGTGACTGCTGACAGAAGCAGCAGGATGAATTCAGAAGTGTGGAGTGCAGTACTATAATCTCTGCTCAAATTCAGAGATTTGGCAGTTGGTTGGACTGCATTTAACAGTACAACTCCATAAGGACTCAAAATGTACTGCAAAAATGACTCAAAATATCCCAAGGCAAAGAAATGGGATATTCTTAGATGTTCAAACCAATTACATGATCCGACGTCAACACTCGGAAAAATAATTTGTTCAATTTACTTAATACAGTTATGTCAACAATTTCCAATAAGCTGAGTTTTGTTCTACATAATTCTAAATGGTTATTAAGATGCCAATAAGTGACTTATATGTAACTAACATAAGCAAATTAGGTAATTCCAACCTTATCTGGTGCGCTTTGATTAAGTAATAGGCCTGTGTTCGCTTACACTCCAAAAAATGAAATTCGTTGGTTGTTACATTTACAAGATTCAAACTTGGAATCTGAACAAAAATAATTTCATGTTTCTATGGTGAACGTAATTAAATCATATAGGATCTGCATGAAATTCAGCAACTTAATTTGTTCTTGTTCAGATAACATGATGCAATCTAGTAAGAATGGTTAGTTGACTGGAATCACGAAATTCACACGATCACACAAGATTTCAAACCACAGGAAAATCACTGAGGTTGGTTCCTATTTTTGATAAGTCTGGATCAACAGCTTGATGGTACTCTGGTTTCCTCCCACAGTTAAAAGTCCTGTAGTTACTAGGGTTAAGTTAAGTGGTGATTCTAAAATACCTGTGAGTACAAATGGTTGTTTGTCTCTATATGTTAGTCCTGCGATACACCGGCGACCTGCAAAGGGTGTATCCTGCCTCTTACCCTATCACATCTGGGATAGACAGCTGTGCCTGTGCCCCTCAACAATAACATTGAACTAATAATCATATTTTTGCTAAATAAAAGAATCTGGCATGCATCGGTCACATGACTACCATTCACCAATGCTTGCACTTGACGCCAGAGCACGCTGGCTACGAGCAGGCAAAGAGCGCGTGCATTTTTTGCCACCTGAGCGGTGCGGAGCTGTAGAGTAAACACAAATTAATTGCAGGCTACAGCATACACTGTAGTCTATAGCAAACTGAGTATTAGCTTATTATGTACACGGTGGTAAGTTGTCTTGTAGCAACTGACGAATTGAAACAAATGAGGTGCTGTGTGTGTAACAGCGCAACAAAACATTACCTGTCCTTTTATTAACTGCACAGGTAGTGCTGGTCATTAGCTGCTAGCTAACTGGGTAAGGGTGTCATGGGTCTGTCCACCGTTTTAGGGAACATATTTAGTTTTAAAGTAACTTACAGGGCTTTTCCCTGCCTTTCTGGAGGGGAATGTGGATAAGTGTGGATAATTAAATAATAGTTTAATGCAAATAGTACCTTGTTCTCAGATGGACAGCAAGTGGATAGTGATAGCTCAGATGAGGAGATGGAAGGAGGAAGAGAGGCAAAGAGTGAGTCACAGGCAGAGCCTAGTTTATTTCCCCCAGTTTTTTGTTTTAATCTCTTGCTACTTGTTTAATCAGCTACCATCTGTCCTATGGACTTTTTACAGTCTACAGTCTCAGATCAACACAGCCCTGCCCTCCAGCCTATCAGTAGCAGGAGCAGCAGCAACCCCTCAACAGCAACATTGTACCCATCAGGTAAAACATAGGCTACGTTTGCTTTGCATTGTCTCCACCTGATGGCAGTGATATAGTATGATGCGATTCCATATTAGATTCTTGATGAATGTGGGTTGTTGTTATTCAGCCTGGTTCTATGTGCCCCTTTTTAACTTTGAGCATCCGCCCCTTTAAACATCTCTGCACGGCCCTGCTATGTAGCACTTACCTTTAATGATGCTTTAATGATGAACAATTTCTTGTTCTTCACCTCCCCCACAGCAGCATTATGTATCCATACATATTGAAAATACATGTACCTGTCCCTACTTGTTACTAGGAAATGTAATAGATTTAGATAAGTCCAGTGGATGCAAAGTCCTGCTAGGAACACTGACAAGAGAAAAGTGTGAAAGCTGATAAGTTCAGTCTGTCTGGGTGAGACCTCAACCACATTGCATGATATTGACCTACTGACCTATCGGGGTAACACAACTCCTCCAAGTCGTTTTACTGTGACCACAAACCTTACACAAACAAATGAAATGCTCCAGGACAGCGCAACAGGTGTGCCAAACAATCATTAGCAGCAAGGAGCCACCTTGCTGCTAATGAGAGCCACCTCTAGCCACAGGTGAGTCCCCTTTTATAAGGGCGTCCTCACTCCTGGTTGGTCCATTCAAAGCCCCCTCCCTCCAGTTAGCTGGAGATTCCCAAACTGGCACCAACCTGCAGTCTGTGTACCTAGGGAAAATGGCAAGCAAAAGGAGAGAAAGAGAACAGAAAGCCTGTAGACACGTAACAGTCTACCTCAGCTTGGATGCACATGTTACAGAAAAACATATAATATAATATACACAGCTTTGAACATGTTTCTATATTTTTTTTCTTGGTGTATCTGTAGATGCAGTATACGTACTTAAATCAAACTTGGAATTGTACATATCCTGAATAGCTTGACTTGCTATGGATATTTATAAATGTGTCAATCTGGGACCCAAGTGCATTTCCTTTTAGCAGGCACGCATACGCGTGCTTATTCTTCTATCCTTGAAGTGTATCCTGAATGTACCCGTGGAGAAACATGAATAGTGGTCTCTTGGAGCTGAAAGTGTGTTTTTCAGCATTCAACAAAACAAGATTTTAATGCGGATTTTATTGTTCAGTTCCCTGGAGTAGGAGACCTTCCTTTTCATTTTTGACAACTTTTTGAAACTTTATGGAGTATTAACACTGAGGACTTTAAGAGTTGGGAGCACTTGTAAAGTGAAGGCCTTCATATTGAAGTCAGTAAGTCTCTTTAAACTCCAGTCAAAAATCCAGGACAGAACGGTTCTGAGATGCATTCTGCGAACAAATATCTACAAGAACTTGCTCAGATCTACAGAAAAAATTCAGGTGCAGGTTGTAGTGCTCCGAACAGCTTTTTCACACCACTGAGGGCTACTTCTGACTTTTAACACATTTCTTAATGTGTTAAATTTTCCCTTTCAGCTCTTAATGAGGAAGGCTGTACAGAAGCGTGTTACTATGTGTTAATAGACCTCTCTGCATTGAATTGACTTGTTATTAATCTCTGGCTCTCTTCCACAGCGTTGCTTTTATCCCATCTTCTCTCACCCCAACCGGTCGCAGCAGATGGCCCCGCCCCTCCCTGAGCCTGGTTCTGCTGGAGGTTTCTTCCTGTTAAAAGGGAGTTTTTCATTCCCACTGTCACCAAAGCGCTTGCTCATAGGGGGTCATATGATTGTTGGGTTTTTCTCTGTATATATTATTGTACGGTCTTAAAAAAGCGCCTTGAGGCAACTGTTGTTGTGATTTGGCACTGTATAAATAAAACTGAATTGAATCGGGAGAAGATATATGCAACAAATTTCTCCTGATCAAAAAAAATAATAGTAACTACACTGTAATCCCTAACAGTTTTTCTAGCTCATAACTAATAAGCTCATAACACTCAAATGTCGTTTTGTAGTTGAGCAAACTATAAAGTATTGAGCTCAGTTGGCCTTTATGCAACTTTAATTGAATAGGGCTCAATATTTTTTAGCTAATTTGTTTGGAACGCTCAAAAAGTTTAAGAAGCATATATTAGTGACGTTCTGGTGGGTGGAGTCTTGTCGCTCCCTCAGGAAAGCTGAGTCAGCCATCTTGAATTTACCTTGATGCGGGGAAGATTTGGCCAGCCCGTGTGGATTAAGAGTCCCCAACTTCAACCCACCACGACCACCACCTTAATTTTTTCATCAACAGCCCTAAATTTGATAAGTCTAACGTGTTTTTGTTTTGTTTTGTTTAATTTAATTTCGATAAACAGTCTTTTTTTTATATTTAACTGGAAATATATTCGTACTTTGTGCACAGTGAATGTTTGTTATAAATAAATTCGAATCCAAGTAATTGTAACTTTAGAAGTTATCGAATGTGACAAATACGTAATGTTACTTCAAATTACAATGGTGTAACGTTTTGGCGGTTTTCCGTGGGGGACAACATTTCCCATAATGCATTGCATTCTTGCCCGGGAAGTTAACGGTGGTAGTTCTAGCTCTATGCGTTTGAACTTTCTGCCAAAACTTTCTTCTGTCTGTTTCTACCGGTTGTCGTATTCGAAACCATCCTACTCTGACAAAATGTCCTACCCGTATTGTAATTTGACGGTGACTTGCGACTAAACCTAACCCTGCCCCTAACCATAACCATAACCTTAAGAAGTATTGCGGATGGGTGAGAGAAAAAGAAGTTAATTCGGTGTTGGTGTTGTGCGCATGCGCCCCGTCTCCGCAGAACCATTGGGTAGGATGTTTTTTCAGGTAGGATGGATTCCCAGAACACCGGTAATGCACGTGCGTATTGTGAGTATACTTATTTCAATAGAGATTGAAAATGTGATGTCATTCAGGGGTAAAACCACAAAGGATTCTGGGAACTCGTGGCAAGAGGTACTAGCGCACGCAGGCTTTCAATTGAAATCAGTTACACAGCGATAAAAAGAAACACAAAAAATGGCAAGAAGCTGTTGTATTATTAACTCCAATAGCCGGTCACATGACAGCCACGGGAAGCCGACGGGTAAAGAGATCGGTTGTTATCGGATTACGTCGTTGAAGAGAAATTGTTCGAGCCATGTTTCCGAAGTAACAAAGAGGCGACGGATGGCTGGGATTGCAGCCATTCAAAGACCAAATATAACGTCCCAGAACACCCAGCTCACATGTTAGTCTGCCCCAAGCATTTCCACAAAGGTAAGTGTTTTGTAGTAGTTAATACGTCATTTTTCATAACATAATTGGTGATATAGGCTACAAGCAAGTCTGGCGCTGAACAGAAATTGTCGCGCTCTGCCCCTTTGTTTATTGTGCATAAATAGTGAATTGTCCTGACAGAATATTGCGTTTCGCTTCTGTTATTACCACGGTACATTGACAAAAACATATACTTTTATTCACAGGATAAAACAGTTGTTTTGTATCACTAATTGCCCAGTGCGATTACAGCATATAATATTATTGTCACTGCTACATTTCTGTAATGCGTACTAGAAATTATTTCCACTACTAATTAATTACCGTTGAGCTTAAAGGTCCTATTAATAAACGGTTAACGAATGTGTATTTATGAAGACGATTTGTGAGACTGGTAAACTTACCTTTGTTCGTACGATGGTCTTTCGTTCTACACGGTGCATTTCAAGGTCCTGTACCCATCCGTCGGTAAACTGTACCTGGGCTTGTTGCAGTGACCTGAAGTTACTAAACTTCATGAGTGTATGCACTCACTCCAAGAACTGTATAATTATAAATATGAGCCTGGAGAAAGTTGGGCAGCACTCTGTGTGCTCGTAAGGGTCTAACCCTTTCACTCCTTTGATTTTTTCCTCGTGTCTTTTCTTTGACTTTTCATCAAGTCTGTCTTTGTACGGACTGGCATTGTTCTCCTTCGTTTTTGTACATTCCTTTTTTGGGGGGCAAAGAAAAACCAAGAAGGTATTGGAACCGGAGAATGAACGTTTTGCGGTGCTGCAAATGCTAGCATTTGATGCTGTACTCGGCATGCAATGCGCGAAAGTCACGTGGTCTGTCAATCTCTATAAGTGTCCACGTTACACAGTCAGTAGTTTACGCTGTTGAGCTATGTGTATGTGTGTGCTAGCATGAAACGAACAATGCTAAACAACATGAGTGTGTTATCATGATGGTAATTAGACACATGTTTGTATTTTTTCGTAGTCTCAAATGTGTGGTTGTGAGATAATCTCGAAATCTCGACTCATCACTTTGTTCCGAGACAAGGCCATCAAGACTGGCAAGATTGCAGAGGAGCTAGCAAAGCTCATGAGAATTTATGACATTCAGGTAACTTTTTCATATCACATGATTCAGAATTACATTAACAGATGGTTTGTACACAGCTGTAAGAAGCCATAGTGTCAATTGCTTCAACTGTGCCCCGAGATTAAGTGATTATGCCATGGATACAAGGTTGTCATTTTAGGAGAAGGACATCTTGACAAAATGTATCCTATCAAAAAGTGTTGTGTTAAAAAGATTTATCAGCTTCAATTTAAAGAAGTCCAAACAAGTACTGTTTTTGTAAAAATTGGTTTACATTTGGAAGTTTTTCCTTTGTGAGTTGTTGAAGTATTTACAATGGAAACTTATTAATTTAAAATGTGTATTACTAAAAATACGGTTATCCAAAATACTGAATTTACCATCTATGGCTAGGGTAGGGTAGGGTTACCCTTCTAGATCAACAAGTTTAGCCCGTTACACAAAAAGTTTGGACACCCCTGATCTATAACAATGACAATCAGAATATGGCTATCCAACACTTTGTTTTTACTCTGCATTTGTGTAAATACTATTCTAATAGATATTGTATGTTCATCTAGGAACAGCGTGATGTAAATACAAGACGGGCCCTCGTCCTTCGTGCACTTCCTGTGTACCTGCGTGAAGATGCCTCCACGTTATTCAGGACTTGTGATGTAAGTGTACTGGCCTCAGCATCAACCCCTTTGCCTAGCTGTTCAGTCGAACATATGACATCACTCAGAACTCAAGGAGAACCAGGGTGTATATCAGGAAGGAGGTTCAACACAGTCCTCATCTGACTTGTTTTCTCCCATATATCAACTATTGTTGAATAAGATTGCAAGAAGATTGTTACGCATAAACCAGAAAACATGAAAATAGTTGAAAGATTATTATACAAAAACAAATCCGCAGATAAAAACTATCTCCCTTTTAAAATTCAAGTGTTCTATTTTTTTGGAGGTGCCATGTTGTGGTCAGAGAAATGTTTGGTAAATAACAAAAACAAATATCTTGACATATATTTATTATTGAAAACATTTATTTAAACATATGTTTTGAAACCAAACCCAAATTAAGCTTATTGTAATGCATCATGATGTATCACAATATCAAATTAAATCGTTGACATTATAATTCTAAAAGAAACGTGCGACTTATGAAGAGTCACACCTCTAATCAGTAGCATGATTTGTGTCCTTGAGGGGCTGAACTCATTCTTGTATTATTTGTGTTTTGCAGTCAGCAGATGGTCCAGACCTCACTGTCACTCCTGTGGCTCTGCTGACAGTTGTCACGGATGACACTACTGATTCGGCCCTCTTCAGTCCCGAAAGCATCTGCATTGTCGTTGAGGATGAAATACTTGTGAATGGTCCCACAAATCTGGCTGACTCATTTCTCCTGCTCTTTGGGTACATCTATGCACTAGACCTACAATACCCAAAGAAACTTGAGCTTACATTCACATTTATCCAGAAGGTTGTGATGTGCCTTGAGGACAACAAACCACTGAAAGGGCGTCTACTGACGCTGAAGAATGATTTGTTCAATGAGTGAATCACTCAGAATGGACTACTTGTTGAGCTGAGTATTGAGGAAGGTTGTTTTTTTTGTTTTTTTTTTCCTAATCATTTGGCTCTTCTACTTCAAATTTAAAGTGAATGACTGCTCATTTCATGCACTATTCATGTTTAATGTTCTGTTGCCTAATACCTTAATGCACTGCCTTGATGTTTGTTCCCTATGAAGTACGGCAGTGGAAACCAGTACTGTTTTTTTATGTATTTTTAAAAAAGAAAGTGAGCTGCAGCTGTCAAGGTACAGTAAGTGTTAAATGCTGTTAATACTGAAAATGTTATTGAATTTTAGAATTAAGATTGAGACCGTTGGAGTCTTTTTCTTTTGTTTTATTTATGAAGCACTTTGTTATGAGTGAGCTCCGTTATTTGTGCCTTTTTAAAAGCACATTGTGTTGAATAAAAAAAGTTGTTAAATTGTTAGTGTTGTTACTTTCATGTTTTCTAACACTTTTAGCTGATTATAATTTACTGGGCAAACAGTTTAGAATTATTTGTAAGCGTATTTCCCACAGTATTTTAAAAATATTGAAAATTTTAAGTGTTATTTCCCACATTATAAGTTAGAAAATATCAAAAAGTTTGAGTTTATTTCCCACAGCGTATGAGTTGCAATATGTAAAAATTTTCGAGTGTATTTCCCACCTTAATTAAGTTGAAAAATATTGAACATTTTGAGTTTATTACTCCCTAATTATAAGTTGAGGAATATCAACATTTATAAGTTAACATTGAGATAATTTAAGGCAACTGCAACTGTAATTTTTATTTTAGTTAAACTTAAAACTTTTTAAAACATCACTAAAAAATTGTTGTGTAATCTGTTACACAACAATTTTTGAGTTGTGTGAACTTATTAGGTTTTACAGTGTATATATTAAGTGGAGTATAGAAGACATACATTTCTATCTCTGGTCTTTGTTTGCCTACAATCAAAATCAAAGGTTTTTTCTTTTCAAACCATGACTCCTGTCATCATCTTATTGTCAAATATTACAGTGGTCCCTTGACAACTATTAATAAAATATGTGCTTAATACAAATCAGATAGCATAGATACATAACATACTTTTTTGGTACTGGTCTTACCCAGTGTCTTGTGTTTTTTGGTCTTTCAGTTTAAGTTATTGTAAAATATCTTCAATTTGCTTCTTTATTTGCTTAAGCTTTAGAATTTTTTTTTTATATCTTCCTGCTCAGTGTGTGTGTAGTTCTGGCCATTTTATTCTAGTTTTTTATTCTAGATTACAGCTCTGTGATTTTATTCTTAGTTTTGCTTTTGTCTTCTTTTCCCCGAGTTTGTTCTCTGTGTCAAGTCTGTGTTTCTGTTCTGTTTTCTGTTCCCCTTGTTCAATTGCTCACATTTTATTTTGTTGGTCTTTTTGTCTCCTGTGTTTGTATTTAGTTACATCCATTTTCTTGTTTTCTCAATCAGGTTTAGCTTTCTTCCCAGCGTCACAAATCCCACAAATCTTCTGTATTTATTCTCTCAGTTTGTCTTAGTTCATTGTAGCATCCTCCCTAATGGTTGTTTGTCTTCCTGCTCTTTATTTCCCTAGTTTTGGATTCCTTCATTCCCTGCCCACCTTTTATTTTGCATTTCATTAGAGCTGTTTTTTTGAATCTTTCTGCATGTAGGTTTAAATCCTGTCTGTCAAATAGTCATTACATGACACCTTTTGGTAACTATTTGTAATTAAGTAAGAGTGCCTTTTGAACTGGAATTATAATCGGCATCATGGAAGGAAGGGTACAACACCACATATTTGTGATTTTACACATGTTGACTGGAAACCACTAAGGCTAATAGATTAGTACCAGTACTGTCTGCTTAAAGCTGGAAGGGTTCTATTGAGGAACATTGATGTTATTTGTCTTTGACTGAAGTAGTGATAGACCAAGAACAGAATATAAAATGCCATTAAGAACAATCATTTTTCCTATAATGTAAGAGTTAAAAAAGAAGGATAGAACTCATTTTATTAACTGGCTACATCTCTGAAATTAACCCACTATAGTTATGACTATAAAACTACATCGTGTAGTGTTTAATGCTCTTTTCCATTGCTGACTAGAAAGATTAAATCTTTTAAATATTCCATCCATCCATCTTCATCCGCTTTATCCGGGGCCGGGTCGCGGGGGCAGCAGCCTAAGCAGAGAAGCCCAGACCTCCCTCTCCCCAGCCACCTCCTCCAGCTCATCCGGGGGAACACCAAGGCGTTCCCAGGCCAGCCGAGAGATATAATCTCTCCAGCGTGTCCTGGGTCTGCCCCGGGGCCTCCTCCCGGTGGGACATGCCCGGAACACCTCACCCAGGAGGCGCCCAGGAGGCATCCTTGTCAGATGCCCGAACCATCTCAACTGACTCCTTTCGATGTGGAGGAGCAGCGGCTCTACTCTGAGCCCCTCCCGGATGGCCGAACGTCTCACCCTATCTCTAAGGGAGAGGCCAGCCACCCTTCGGAGGAAGCTCATTTCTGCCGCTTGTATCCGCGATCTCGTTCTTTCGGTCACTACCCACAGCTCGTGGCCATAGGTGAGGGTAGGGACGTAGATCGACCGGTAAATTGAGAGCTTCGCTTTTACACTCAGCTCCCTCTTCACCACGACGGACCGGTGCAGCGTCCGCATCACTGCAGCCGCAGCACCAATCCGTCTGTCGATCTCCGGCTCCCTTCTCCCATCACTCGCGAACAAGACACACAAGATACTTGAACTCTTCCACTTGGGGCAGAAACTCATCCCCGACCCGGAGTGGGCACTCCACCCTTTTCCGGCTGAGAACCATGGCCTCAGATTTGGAGGTGCTGATCCTCATTCCCGCTGCTTCACACTCAGCTGCGAACCGTTCCAGTGCGAGCTGGAGGCCTTCACTCGATGAAGCCAACAGAACCACATCATCCGCAAAAAGCAGAGATGAGATTCTGAGGCCACCGTAGTGAAAGCCCTCCGCCACTTGGCTGCGCCTAGAAATCCTGTCCATAAAAATTATGAACAGAACCGGTGACAAAGGACAGCCCTGGCGGAGCCCATCACCCACCGGGAACGAGTCCGACTTATTACCGGCAATGCGAACCAAACTCTTGCAACGGTTGTATAGGGATCGAATGGCCCGTAGCAATGGGCCAGACACCCCATACTCCCGCAACACCTCCCACAGGACACCCCGAGGGACACGGTCGAATGCCTTCTCCAAGTCCACAAAACACATGTAGACTGGTTGGGCAAACTCCCATGCACCCTCAAGTATCCTCGAGAGGCTAAAGAGCTGGTCCAGTGTTCCGCGACCAGGACGAAAACCGCATTGTTCCTCCTGTATCTGAGGTTCGACTAGCGGACGAACTCTCCTTTCCAGCACCCTGGCATAGACTTTCCCAGGGAGGCTGAGGAGTGTGATTCCCCTGTAATTGGAACACACCCTCCGGTCTCCCTTCTTAAAGATGGGGACCACCACCCCGGTCTGCCAGTCCAGGGGTACTGCCCCTGATCTCCACGCAACATTGCAGAGGCGTGTCAACCAGGACAGCCCTACAACGTCCAGAGCCTTCAGGAACTCGGGGCGGACCTCATCAACACCAGGGGCTCTGCCACCAAGGAGTTGTTTAACTGCCTCAGTGACCTCGCCCCTGGAAATTGGCGGGTCATTCCCCTCATCCCCAGACTCTGCTTCCTCCTCGGAAGACGTGTCAGTGGGATTAAGGAGGTCCTCGAAGTATTCCTTCCACCGCCTGACAATTTTCTCAGTCGACGTCAGCAGCGCTCCGCCAGCACTATACACAGTGCAGGTAGAGCACCGCTTTCCCCTCCTGAGAGGGTTTGCCAGAATCTCTTCGAGGCAGTCCGAAAGTCTTTTTCCATGGCGTCTCCGAACTCCTCCCACACCCGAGTCTTTGCTTCAGCCACTGCCCGAGCCGCATTCCGCTTGGCCTGTCGATACCTGTCAGCTGCCTCCGGAGTCCCACAGGCTAGCCAAGCCCGATAGGACTCCTTCTTCAGCCTGGTGGCTCCCTTCACCTCTGGTGTCCACCATTTGGTTCGGGGATTACCACCACGGCAGGCACCAACCACCTTGCGGCCGCAGCTCAATGCAGCAGCTTCGGCGATGGAGATGCTGAACATGGTCCATTCAGACTCAATGTCCCCAGTCTCCCTCGGAATGCTGTCGAAGCTCTGCCGGAGGTGTGTGTTGAAGATCTCTTTTAAATATTCCATTGGTTTTTTTTTAATTCAAAAGTACTACTGTTAGCTCGATAGACCCTTAATTTTTGAGGTTGTTACAGATTCTTCTACATATATTGTGTATAAGGTTATGCAGGAATGTGGTGATGACTTTGAGCTAAAAGGAAACACTTTGGGAACTTACCCTTAGGCCATACCACTTGTTTTCCTTCAAAATGTCAATTTTGAGCTCAGTCTTGTTTAACTTGAAATCAGCAGGGTTAGAGTAGGAGAGCATCGATATTGGTGCCCCTTATTGGCTAACTGCCATAATGCCATTGTCCAAAAAGAAATGTTACATGAAAAGACAAATCTTGAGATGTAAAAGTCTAACTTACTTTCAAAGATCAAATGCTTGCACTTTTTTTTTAATCCTTTCAGCTCGAAAAGTTACTGTGACATATTGGGTGACAAATGCGTATATGAGAAACCAAGTAAAGACAACAAATACTCTGCTGGAAGTAGAGTGCATTTTAGAGTGTGTTTCTATTAGTGGTTGATATACAGTCTGCCCCTCAGTTCTGACCTGAAAGGCAAAGAGAAAGAGAACATTTCACAGGATCACACCATTTCAGAGAGGGGGCATATAAATATAAATTGCATCCCTCTAGTAGGCGTTAAAGTACACTGGAATTGGAAAAATTGCAGCAGCTTCACTTTATAACATGCAGCTAAACAAAGAGACAGGGCAGCAAACAACAGAAGAGCGGTAAGATCAGTCTGTCAGTAGCCAAAAGCATCAGAGATGAGACAGTTACACTCTCTGCCAATGTTTTTTACCATCTATTGTGCGCTTAATATTTATGACTTCTAGTTAAATGTCAGTTAGAAAGCAAAGTTCTTGTCTTTTTATTATATTAATCTTATTATCATGGTTTCAGCCAATAGCTTTCCCACACAGTCCTGTTCTGCTTCTGTGCTCAGACAACTATAAACCACAGTCAATTATTCTGGTGCAGATCTCCTTTGAGACATGTGCAGAGTGGGGAAAGTAAATTGATATTTGCTGACAATTGGTATTTTCTCATTTGTGGAGTCTTTCAGCAGCAGAGACAGACGAAGGTCTGGTTGAAGCAAAACAAGACGAGATGCCAGGGCACTGCAGGTTAACTAGCTGCCTGCCGAAAGGCTGCTACCTCCCCTCTGTCCATCAAAGTCTAACCTCTCTGGAAACTGAGCTCATCCTGAGGAGCAAATAGCCAAAGCAATCTGGGAGTCCTAAGAGCAAAGTAAACAGTGACAATGTAATACTCACCCCCTGCAAGAAGAGTTTATTAGGAGGAATAGAAAAAATGGATGTGGATTGAAAAAGGTGGCAGTTTGAAAACTTTGAGGTTTTGAGACGTATACAAAATTATCTGCTGCATTTAGTACAAGCTGGAGTTTCATTTAGAAACCGAATAATGACCAGCACATCATTGTGTTTTCTGATGTTGTTTGTTTTGTTTTTGTTTGTTTTTTATATTACCTTGCAAAACTGATGAAAATTGCTCTTCATCTCTACGTTGCTTACAATCTAACAGTAACATCTTCATAGTTACTGAATTTGTTGATTAACTAGATAATTAATAACTGGTAAAAATAAGCAAGCTAGCAGTGTACAAAGCTAAGCAAAGAGATTTTTTTGACTAAAAAAATCCTACATTTATTTTTATATTTAATGAGTACCACTAAATATTTTTTAGCTTTGGCTGGAGCAAAATCTTTCCAGTGGACTTTAGGGTAGTGATTCTGCAATTTAACTGAAAATCCTGCAGGCAAGAAGCTACACTGAGTAAATAGGTTTAAAGTCCTGGTGAGTATAATGGACTGTCGATAATATTGATCCAGTTTTGAATAACCAAAGGTAAAAGGCAGAAATGCACTTACACAAAACCTCTGGAAAAGTTGACATATTTCAATTTCAGCAGTTTATTCTGGCCAACAACAAACATTCTAATGTTTCATCAGAAAATAAAAGTCATGTTATTTTTATGTAATATATTGTTACTAGCATTGTCCATGATATTACTTTATCTATGAACTATTTTTTGTAACACTGCAAAAGCACAAAGTTTCAGTCTCAAAAGCCCACCATATTAATGTTAACCTCAAGTCATTTGTTACACAGTGTTGCCTTTGGCCAGTCAATGTTGACCTCAAGAAAACTTTCTTTCAAATTCAAGATGATATCGTCTGAAGTTATTCTGCCAGAAAAATAAATAATTAACGATTCATCACAAAACAGTTCATTACATTTAAAGAACTAAGAATAAATACATTTTGGACCACATATGCTGACAGGAAGAACAAATTCTAAAAATAGGCTGCAGTCATCAAAGCAGAAAGGACATCCCTGAGGTATCATAAAAATGTCGGTCTCAGGGCAAAAACCACTTGGCAAAATCAGCACACAACAAAGGTTTTTTTTTTCAGAAAGAAACATCTGGATATTTGTCCAAGTATCATTTATCTCACATTTCAAACAGCAGTTACAGCAGTTAAAAACAGTGTGATAGTGATTTTTAAAAAATCCAGGGGGTACACTTTGAAGGAGGTTCAACACAAACAGGCTTACTTCATGTTAGCTGATTTGAAAAAACCTAAAACTCCAGTTGGAGGCAACATCATGGCCATGGTTATCATAGTTAGGGCCAGATTAATAAAATACTAGAATTTAACTCACCAAAACCATACACAACTGCACATTTTTCAATCTAAGCCTTCATGGATGTTAACCCTATGTCACGTCTGCGGTGGCAGACGTGTGGAGTGGTGAGAGAATGACCCAAGTGCAGACACTGACGAATGACTTGTTGCGAATGAATCTTTACATGGCAATGACTAAAATAAAGCAGAGACCTAAACATAAAAACCTGAGGCGGAGAACACAGAACCTGAAGACAAACAACGAGGAACATGGAGCCTGGAACACGGATGAAATGCGGGGATGACAAGTGGAAGAAATGCAGATGGACCAGCAACAAACAGAGGAAAACACAGGGCTTAAATACACAGGCAGTAACGACGGAGTGAGAAACAGGAGGGACACAGCTGGGAATAAGTAGACATCAAGAAACAAGGGGCAGCAAAACTAGATATGCTGCACACAAGACAAGGACTATCAAACTAAAACAGGAAACACACAGACTGAAACTCAGACTCCAGACACGCAAACTTAACACGGTAACTGGAGAGATATAGCGACAAGGGTGACATGAAATGCGGAGACAAGAGTAACTAAAAATGAAAGACAAAGGAACAAAACCTAAGAACTGAGAATCACAAAGAACTAAAAACATAGGAAGCTAGAAACACAAAAGGCCAAACCCTGGAAAACACTAAATCAAAATATATTCAATAGTCCAAATATAAACACTGGGTCACCTGACCCAGGACCATGATACCCTAACCCCATTTTGGATAAGGCACCAGTTTTTCATTGTTATCTATCTATCTATCTATCTATCTATCTATCTATCTATCTATCTATCTATATATATATATATATGTATGAAGACTGTCAGCTTTAATTTGATTTGATTTGATTTGATATGATATACCTTTATTAGTCCCACAAGGGGAAATTTCATAAGGCTGCCGACCTATTGCACGCAATGGCGGTGCCATCTTACCCTCCAACCATACATACATTACACAAAACATCACATGGGGAAGACAGGTCAGAGAGGTATAACAATGGAAAATGCACCACATGAGGAAAGATAAGGAGAAAAAAATAACTCCCCCCAGACTGAGCTCCAACATGGAGATCAGTTTGAGAACAGAAAAAAACACCTCTGCACATAGCACATGAAAAAACTCTTAATACACCAAAGAAACACATGACAAGCAACAGGGGTGGGTAAAGGGTGAGAGACAGCCGATTTAGACAGTACATCCAGGCCTGCAGCCTGTGCGCTGGTCTCCTTGATCCACCGTCAGCATCGGAAGGGAATAAGCGTCGAAGGCGTTTGGAAAGGGAGGGGGGATGAGTGTGTGCATATCAGTGTATATGTATGTGTGTGCGTGTCCAGAGTTCAGCTGAGACAGTGTCCTTCGCCCTGCTAGGCTAAGTAAACAGTCCTCCAGCCAACCCAGGTGGCCTTGCATGGAATGGGAAGAACAGTCTAAACACAGTCGTTATCAGGGTGTTTTTGTTCGGCTCCAGTCTTGCGACCGCAGCTGGCGCCGAAAGGGTATCCGCATGAAGCGATGGTGCTTTTTACTTTAGTGCGAACAGCTCATATGAATTTCAAAGCAGTTCTACAGTCCAACACTGGTCTCTCAATCTCCCATTGGAGAGAGCCGCGAGCTTCGCCATACTTGCGTTCTGTGATGTTGTCATTCTTGTGCTCAAGGAGCCGATTCTGAGAACTCACAACAGTGTGCCTCCCCGAGATGTCATCCAATTTGTGCTCAGAGATGTTATTCCGATCTAGCCCTTCCGAGATGTAATCCAGTCTGCACTCAGAGATCTTATTCTGAGTATTCACAGCAGCCGTAGCCTTTCCAAGATCTTATCCGTGCTGCACTCAATGAGCCCATTTTGAGAAACTCACGCCTCTTCCCATCGTTTCAATCCCAGCGGGCAGCCTTGTGGAGGTTTGAACAGCCGGTTCCGCTTTCTTAATTCTTCGATAAGTCAGGGCCAAGCCAGCTCCGATCAGCCAGAACCCTGTTACCATTGTTCCGAATAGGTAGATATCTTCAGCACTCAGGCTCACCCAAGCCCAAACTTATCGTTGAGAAACGGGTGTCAATTGCATTTAGGGACCAGTTGATCCAATCCATAATTCCTCTTTTAGGTTTTAGAGAACAGACTGTGAGAGAGTGTTCCAGGGAAAAGTAATACAAAAAACACGAGACTAGACAAGGACATAAGAGGCTAAGCAGGGAAGCTAAGAGAGAGGAGGAGAGGAGAAAAAGTGCGACCGCCTTCGTCAAGAGCAAGAGCAAGACACAAGACAATTTGAGGGTATTTACTTCGAAATCAGGTGAACGGTGTAGGAATTACAACTGTTTGCATATGTGCCTCCCACTTGTTAAGGGACCAAAAGTAATGGGACAGAATAAGAGCCATAAATCAAACATTCATTTTTTTAATACTTGGTTGCAAATCCTTTGCAGTCAATCACAGCCTGAAGTCTGGAACACATAGACATCACCAGACGCTAGGTTTCATCCTTGGTGATGCTCTGCCAGGCCTCTACTGCAACCGTGTTCAGTTCCCTTCAGTTTTGTCTTCAGCAAGTGAAATGCATGCTCAATCGGATTCAGGTCAGGTGATTGACTTGGCCATTGCAAAACAGTCCACTTCTTTCCCTTCAAAAACTCTTTGGTTGCTTCTGCAGTATGCTTTGGGTCGTTGTCCAGCTGCATTGTGAAGCGCCATCCAATGACTTTTGAAGCATTTGTCTGAATATGAGCAGATAATATTGCCCAAAACACTTCAGAATTCATCGTGCTGCTTTTGTCAGCAGTCACATCATCAATAAATACAAGAGAACCAGTTCCACTGCCAGCCATACATGCCCACGCCATGACACTTCCACCACAATGCTTCACTGATGAGGTGGTATGCTTAGGATCATGAGCAGTTCCTTTCCTTCTCCATACTCTTCTCTTCCCATCACTCTGGTACAAGTTGATCTTGGTCTGTCTGTCCATAGGATGTTGTTCCAGAACTGTGAAGGCTTTTTTAGATGTCATTTGGCAAACTCTAATCTGGCCTTCCTGTTTTTGGGGCTCACCAAAGGTTTACATCTTGTGGTGAACCCTCTGTATTCACACTGGTGGAGTCTTCTCTTGATTGTTGACTTTGACACACATACACCTGCCTCCTGGAGAGTGTTCTTGATCTGGCCAACTGTTGTGAAGGGTGTTTTCTTCACCAGGGAAAGGATTCTTCGGTCATCCACCACAGTTGTTTTCCGTGGTCTTCCGGGTCTTTTGGTGTTGCTGAGCTCACCGGTGCGTTCTTTCTTTTTGAGAATGTTCCAAACAGTTGTTTTGGCCACGCCTAATGTTTTTGCTATCTCTCTGACGGGTTTGTTTTGTTTTTTCAGCCTAATGATGGCTTGCTTCACTGATAGTGACAGCTCTTTGGATCTCATCTTGGCAGTTGACAGCAACAGGTTCCAATTGCAAACAGCACACTTGAAATGAACTCTGGACCTATTATCTGTTCATTGTAATTGGGGTAATGAGGGAATAACACACACCTGGCCATGGAACAGCTGAGAAGCCAATTGTCCCATTATTTTTGGTCCCTTGGGAAGTGGGAGGCACATGTGCAAACTGTTGTAATTCCTACACCATTTACCTGATTTGGATGTAAATACCCTTAAATAAAAGCTGACAGTCTGCAGTTAAAGCACATCTTCTTCGTTTCATTTGGAATCCATTGTTGTGGTGTATGGGGCCAAAAATGTTAGAATTGTGTCGATGAGAGAGAAGTGTAGTCGGATGGTAACAAAGATTCAATTCAATTCAATTCAATTTTATTTATATAGCGCCAAATCACAACAAAAGTCGCCTCAAGGCGCTTTATATTGTACAGCAGATCGCACAATAATAAATACAGAGAAAAACCCAACAATCATATGACCCCCTATGAGCAAGCACTTTGGCGACAGTGGGAAGGAAAAACTCCCTTTTAACAGAAAGAAACCTCCGGCAGAACCAGGCTCAGGGAGGGGCGGCCATCTGCTGCGACCGGTTGGGGTGAGAGAAGGAAAACAGGATAAAGACATGCTGTGGAAGAGAGACAGAGATTAATAACAGATATGATTCAATGCAGAGAGGTTTAACACATAGTGAGTGAGAAAGGTGACTGGAAAGGAAAAACTCAATGCATCATGGGAATCCCCGGCAGCCTACGTCTATTGCAGCATAACTAAGGGAGGATTCAGGGTCACCTGGTCCAGCCCTAACTATATGCTTTAGCAAAAAGGAAAGTTTTAAGCCTAATCTTGAAAGTAGAGATAGTGTCTGTCTCCCGAATCCAAACTGGAAGCTGGTTCCACAGAAGAGGGGCCTGAAAACTGAAGGCTCTGCCTCCCATTCTACTTTTAAATACTCTAGGAACAGCAAGTAGGCCTGCAGAGCGAGAGCGAAGTGCTCTAATAGGGTGATATGGCACTACAAGGTCATTAAGATAAGATGGGGCCTGATTATTTAAGACCTTGTAAGTGAGGAGCAGGATTTTGAATTCAATTCTGGATTTAACAGGAAGCCAATGAAGGGAAGCCAAAACAGGAGAAATATGCTCTCTCTTTCTAGTCCCTGTCAGTACTCTTGCTGCAGCATTTTGGATTAGCTGAAGACTTTTCAGTGAGTTTTTAGGACATCTTGATAATAGTGAATTACAGTAGTCCAGCCTGGAAGTAATAAATGCATGAACTAGTTTTTCAGCATCACTCTGAGACAGGATATTTCTAATTTTAGAGATGTTGCGCAAATGGAAGAAAGCAGTCTTACATATTTGTTTAATATGTGCGTTGAAGGACATGTACTGGTCAAAAATGACTCCAAGGTTCCTCATAGCATTACTGGAGGCCAAGGTAATGCCATCCAGAGTAAGAATCTGGTTAGATACCATATTTCTAAGATTTTCAGGGCCGAGTACAATAACCTCAGTTTTATCTGAATTAAGAAGCAGAAAGTTAGCGGCCATCCAGGTCTTTATGTGTTTAAGACATTCCTGCAGTTTAACTAATTGGTATGTGTTACCTGCCTTCATGGACAGATGCGTGTCATCAGCATAGCAGTGAAAATTTATGCTATGTCTTCTAATGATGCTGCCTAGGGGAAGCATGTATAATGTAAATAGAATTGGTCCTAGCACTGAACCCTGTGGAACACCATAACTGACCATAGTGGGTGAAGAGGACTCTCCATTTACATGTACAAATTGGAGTCTATTAGATAGATATGATACAAACCACTGCAGTGCAGTACCTGTAATGCCTACAGCATGTTCTAATCGCGCTAATAGGATATTATGGTCGACAGTATCAAACGCTGCACTAAGGTCTAGCAGGACAAGCACAGAGATGAGTCCACTGTCAGAGGCCATAAGAAGATCATTTGTAACCTTCACTAAAGCTGTTTCTGTGCTGTGATGAGCTCTGAAACCTGACTGAAACTCTTCAAATAAGCCATTCCTCTGCAGATGATCTGTTAGCTGTTTGACAACTACTCTTTCAAGGATTTTTGATATGAAAGGAAGGTTGGAGATTGGCCTATAATTAGCTAAGACAGCTGGGTCTAGAGATGGCTTTTTGAGTAAAGGTTTAACTACAGCCAGCTTGAAGGCCTGTGGTACATAGCCGATTATTAGAGATAGGTTGATCATATTTAAGATTGAAGAATTAATTAATGGCAGGACTTCTTTGAGCAGTTTTGTAGGAATGGGGTCTAAAAGACACGTTGATGGTTTGGAGGAAGTAATTATTGAAGTTAACTCAGAAAGATCAATTGGAGAAAAAGAGTCTAACTTAACATTGATGGTACTAAAAGTAGCTGTAGATAATATTACATCTGTGGGATGATTATTGGTAATTTTTTCTCTAATGATAAAAATTTTATTTGTGAAGAAGTTCATGAAGTCATTACTAGTTAACGTTAAAGGGATGGTTGGCTCAACAGTGCTCTGACTTTTTGTCAGCCTGGCTACAGTGCTGAAGAGAAACCTGGGGTTGTTCTTATTTTCTTCAATCAGTGACGAATAGTAAGATGTTCTGGCTTTGCGGAGGGCTTTCTTATAAATCAGCAAACTATTTCTCCAGGCTAAATGATGATCCTCTAAGTTTGTGACACGCCATTTCCTCTCCAGCTTACGAGTTATCTGCTTTAGGCTACGTGTTTGAGAATTATACCACGGAGTCAGGTACTTCGGATTTGAGACCTTAGTTTTCACAGGAGCTACAGTATCCAGAGTCGTACGTAGTGAGGAGGTAAAATTATTAACAAGATAATCGACCTCTGTTGGAGTAGCGTTCAGGTAGCTGCTCTGCTCTATGTTGGTACAGGGCATTGAAGATGATAACAGTGGGTGGATTATATTCTTAAACTTAGTTACAGCGCTTTCAGAAAGACATCTACTGTGATAAAGTCTACTCTCCACTGGTGTGTAATCAATTATTGTAAATGTAAATGTTATCAGGAAATGATCAGACAGGAGAGGGTTTTCAGGAAACACTGTTAAATGTTCAGTTTCTATACCATATGTTAAAACAAGATCTAGAGTGTGATTAAAGTGGTGGGTGGGTTCTTTTACCACTAGGTGTGGTGACTCCCAAGCTAGGCGAGTGGCTCCATCAGATCCCGGGAACAACATCGGAGATCTCTGTCCAGAAGAGCGCAGTCCTGGGAACAGCTAAGATACTGCGCAGGACCCTCAAGCTCCCAGGCCTCTGGTAGAGGACCCGAGCTTGAAGGATAAACCACCCGCAGGGGCGAGATGGGTGTTGTTGCAGTGGCTTGCAAAAGTATTCGGCCCCCTTGAACTTTACCACATTTTGTCACATTACAGCCACAAACATGAATCAATTTTATTGGAATTCCATGTGAAAGACCAAAACAAAGTGGTGTACACGTGAGAAGTGAAACAAAAATCATACATGATTCCAAACATTTTTTACAAATAAATAAATGAAAAGTGGGGTGTGCGTAATTTTTCAGCCCCCTGAGTCAATACTTTGTAGAACCACCTTTTGCTGCAATTACAGCTGCCAGTCTTTTAGGGTATGTCTCTACCAGCTGTGCACATCCAGAGACTGAAATTCTTGCCCATTCTTCTTTGCAAAACAGCTCCACAACTGCCCTGTGACGGCCTCAGAGGTTGTCTACGAGAATATTGGGAGCAACAACACCATGAAGTCCAAAGAACACACCAGACAGGTCAGGGACAAAGTTATTGAGAAATTTAAAGCAGGCTTAGGCTACAAAAAGATTTCCCAAGCCTTGAACATCCCACGGAGCACTGTTCAAGCGATCATTCAGAAATGGAAGGAGTATGGCACAACTGTAAACCTACCAAGACAAGGCCGTCCACCTAAACTCACGGGCCGAACAAGGAGAGCGCTGATCAGAAATGCAGCCAAGAGGCCCTTGGTGACTCTGGACGAGCTGCAGAGATCTACAGCTCAGGTGGGGGAATCTGTCCATAGGACAACTATTAGTCGTGCACTGCACAAAGTTGGCCTTTATGGAAGAGTGGCAAGAAGAAAGCCATTGTTAACAGAAAACCATAAGAAGTCCCGTTTGCAGTTTGCCACAAGCCATGTGGGGGACACAGCAAACATGTGGAAGAAGGTGCTCTGGTCAGATGAGACCAAAATGGAACTTTTTGGCCAAAATGCAAAACGCTATGTGTGGCGGAAAACTAACACTGCACATCACTCTGAACACACCATCCCCACTGTCACATATGGTGGTGGCAGCATCATGCTCTGGGGGTGCTTCTCTTCAGCAGGGACAGGGAAGCTGGTCAGAGTTGATGGGAAGATGGATGGAGCCAAATACAGGGCAATCTTGGAAGAAAACCTCTTGGAGTCTGCAAAAGACTTGAGACTGGGGCGGAGGTTCACCTTCCGGCAGGACAACGACCCTAAACATAAAGCCAGGGCAACAATGTCTATTGTGCCATTTGTCTTCTCTCGTTTCTAACCTAATTTTATAAATTATTACATAAAAAAATATCATTGAATAGCCTGTGGCAAATATATTAGTGTTGTCTTGTCACTATACATACTCTAACTTTATGCAACAGAAAATAAAGTATAAAAAATGATATATAGAAACTCCGTCTTGTGGTTTTGCGACATGGTGCTGCTTTACATGCGCCCGGATTTGCAACATGCTCAAAACTCAAAACGATGGACACACAACAGGTTGCAGTTTCATGCCTGGACATGCAACAGGCAGAGACAGCTACACAGGCAGCCCAAGAAGAAGCACTTTTACCAAAAAGAGGGGGTATGTCTGTGATTTGGTTACATCTTGGGTTCAACAGCACTGACACAGAGCAGAAGACGCCCATTTGCAAGCTATGCTATAAAACTATTCCCGCGCCCGATGGCAACACAACAAATCTCTTCCATCACCTACAGAAGGTCTATGAAAAAGAATACTCAAGAATCCAGAAAATCAGAGCTAAACCAAGTTGTGGAACAACGGGACCAAGTTGGGAAAAGAAAAACTATAGCCAGCCAAAGATACAGCAGTCTTTTGTACAAGGGACGCCGTATGAGAAAACGTCCCAGCGCCATAAACAAATCACAGAAGCCATCTCGCGTTACATTTGTAAAGGCATGGCCCCTGTTTATGTAGTTGAGAAGGACAGCTTTCGTGACCTCGTCAAAGTCCTTGATCCGAGGTATGTTATGCCCGGTCGTAAGCACTTCAGTAAAGTCGAGTTGCCTCACTTATATAACGCATGCCGGGCATAGTAGAGAAGGATATTTGCAGTGTCTCACATTATGCCTTGACTACTGACCTATGGACAGCCCTACATGAGCGTAACCATCCATTTCATTAACAAAGAGTGGACCTTCTGTGCTCACTGTTTACAGACTGCGTACTTTCCAGATGACCACACTGGAGTCATGTTTGCCCAGGGTATGAGTCTGCCATTGCTACATATTTAACGTGCATAAAGTACATTATGTGCATATATACGTGCATGTAGTAGTAATATATGTATATATATATATATATATATATATATATATATATATATATAGTAGTAGAAGTAGTATATATATGTATAAAAAAAAAAAACACCCATCTCGCCCCTGCGGGCGGTTTATCCTTCAAGCTCGGGTCCTCTACCAGAGGCCTGGGAGCTTGAGGGTCCTGCGCAGTATCTTAGCTGTTCCCAGGACTGCGCTCTTCTGGACAGAGATCTTCGATGTTGTTCCCGGGATCTGCTGGAGCCACTCGCCTAGCTTGGGAGTCACCGCACCTAGTGCTCCGATTACCACGGGGACCACCGTTACCTTCACCCTCCACATCCTCTCGAGCTTTTCTCTGAGCCCTTGGTATTTCTCCAGCTTCTCGTGTTCCTTCTTCCTGATATTGCTGTCATTCGCAACCGCTACATCGAGCACTACAGCCGTCTTCTTCTGTTTGTCTACCACCACTATGTCCGGTTGGTTAGCCACCACCATTTTGTCCGTCTGTATCTGGAAGTCCCACAGGATCTTAGCTCGGTCATTCTCCATCACCCTTGGGGGCATCTCCCATTTTGACCTCGGGACTTCCAGGTTATAATCGGCACAGATGTTCCTGTACACTATGCCGGCCACTTGGTTATGGCGTTCCATGTATGCCTTGCCTGCTAGCATCTTGCACCCTGCTGTTATGTGCTGGATTGTCTCTGGGGCATCTTTACACAGCCTGCACCTGGGGTCTTGCCTGGTGTGATAGACCCCAGCCTCTATGGATCTTGTACTCAGAGCTTGTTCTTGTGCTGCTATGATTAGTGCCTCTGTGCTGTCTTTCAGTCCAGCTTTGTCCAGCCACTGGTAGGATTTCTGGATATCAGCCACCTCCTCTATCTGCCGGTGGTACATACCGTGCAGGGGCCTGTCCTTCCATGATGGTTCCTCGCCTTCCTCTTCTTTCTTGGGTTTCTGCTGCCTGAGGTATTCACTGAGCACGCTGTCAGTTGGGGCCATCTTCGTGATGTATTCGTGGATGTTTCTTGTCTCATCCTGGACTGTGGTGCTGACACTCACCATATATATATATATATATATATATATATATATATATATATATATATATATATATATATATATATTAGGGGTGCAACGATACACAAAATTCACGGTTCGGTTCGATACTTTGGTGTCACGGTTCGATATTTTTTCGATACAAAAAAATGTTCATGCTTTTTTAAGTTGTCATTTATTAAAATTATAAATGTATATTTTAACTCAAAAGTACAGTTTTTAAATTTAATGTTGCTGATTGAGAAATCCCTCATCTTTGGAAAAGAGACTTTATTACAGAGAAATGGCTCTTTCCAAAATAAAAGCTATACTATACGCTTCTTCTGGGGTATACTCTCAGCAGCATATTAAACATATCAGGTCCCCATAAGGCAGGGGTGTCCAAACTTTTTTCACTGAGGGCCACATACATAAAAATATAGGAGGGGCTGGGCCACTTACTAGAAATTAGGTATATAACCTTAACTGTAGCGTATTTTAATACGCTACAGATGATTTTTCTAACTTTAGTTAGAAAAATCATTTAAAAGTGGTCAAATGTGTTATATTGTTGAATATAATTAAAGACAAAACTGCCTTCATCACAGCTTTCCATAAATGGATCTTTATTGATTTATTCAGAAAAAGCTTTGGTAGCTCATTCTCAGAACAGCAGCCTCAGATTTCTTCTTGGACAGAAGATTTACAGCACAGAGAAAAACAATAAAGGGGAAAATGGGACGGGTACATTTCAAGCTTGTTATTTAAGTTCTTAGGCTTAGCAAAACATCTATTAACGTTCGTTTGAAACTGTTATCAACATTAACAGACTGAACTGGACTTAATAACAGGAGTGCATAATTTTAGTAAATTATTCTGGTGAGTATCAGCTGCGCTGGGTATGTAAATCGGGCCATCCAGCTGCGGTGCTGATCGCCACTCGTGCCAAAAATCAAATGTCACTTGATCAAGGAGCAGATCTGCATCAGATGAGATCAGCTGACTTTGCGTGTGTTAACAAGAAAAACCCATATAAGAAAGTGGTGCGCAAAATTAGGGTAGTGACAGAATTGATGCGCATTATTGATATTTGAAGCATGTGTACCTGCACATTAACACACGGGTACTGTGGAATATATTTTTACTCACCTAAAGTGCTCGTGCTCTCGTCCACTCCCAGCAAAAAAAAATAGCAGCTGTGCGGTGTCTGTGGCATCGGTGCTCTCATCGCATGCGATGGAGTAAAAATCAAAAGCACAGCTTTATCAGACAGCTGCAGTTTAATGTTGGCTGACGAGTCTTCAATGCGTGGCACAACTGTATTTCTGGACATGCTGACATTGTTGAAGTCCTGCACTGTTTCCGGGCACATTATTTCGGTGACTTTAACAAGGCCGTGTTTTAGGAGGTCTCCATCTGAAAAAGGCTCGCCATGTTTTGCGATGAGTTGGGCGACCTCATAGCTGCTATTGGAGCCTTTTCCTGGAGAATTTGAGCACGAAATAAATACTGTTGCTGATCCCGCAGAAGAGCTACCATTTGCTTTAATTTCTGCTCTGGCTCAGCACCAGTGTAGGATGCATAGGCCTGATGTTTGGTTTCACACACACTTCCCCTTGAATTCTTTGAAGAAATATTCACTCTCCCACCGTGTCTGAAATTTTCTGCACTCACTTTCTACCTTTCGCTTCTTTGGTTCTGCCATGTTTGGTAACTTGGGGTAAATTTCTTCTGTGATTGTCCTTTTTGGTAAAGCAACTGCCTTGATCAACAGTAGCTCCCCCTGGTGTTAAAACTAAGAAGT